>NC_050450.1:97158799-97241299 GCF_903995425.1 Onychomys torridus | reverse complement strand
CATATCACAGGTGTGGAGGGTATCAGACAGCAGGAAGTGGCTCTGAGGGGGTAGGAAGGACTTATGGACAAGGAGAGACTTTCCTCCACCTAGCTTCCTGCGTGTACCCCAACAACACTTCCCTTTTCTTTATCCTTCTGTGTCTGCCATGTCATCCTGGGAGTCCCTTCCTCCCTCACAGGAGCTAAAGCTGTGCTTCTGGTGAGATTTCCTAGATGTTTCTGTAGACGCCTTCCAGCACACACTGATGGCTCTTTCCAAACAGGATGTTTCTCTTGCATAACCTGCTTTGACTGCTGCTACCAGTGCCTGCTTGGCAGGGCGGGAGCAACTCTCTTGCTTTTCACAAATTATGTCTAGTCCTCAAGCCTAAGAACACCCACATAATTCAAGTCCTTACACTAGCCTCGCTCACCAGTTTCCAGTGCTTTCTAGGTGGGTTGTTGCTATAACCTGCTCTGGCCTGCCACTTCTGCACACCCTCCTTTTTGTTACCTTCTAGAATCTTCTAAAGCAAGGCAAACCATGGGCTGGGAACGTGTCTTACTTTGTAGAATGCTTGCACAGCATGCATGAAGCCCTGGGTTCCATCTCCAGCACTGCATAAATGAGCATGCTGGTGCTCGCCGGTTCACACCTGTACCTCCAACACCTGGGAAGTGGAGGTAGGAAGGTTCATCCTTGGCTACAGTAAGTTCAAGGCCAACCTGGGCTTTCCAAGATACTGTCTCAATGTTCAAAAGAAAACAAATGACAAATAAAAGCCACCACCAACAAAGAGATAGATTATGAAGGTTCTACCTCCCTCTTCAGCTTCCAGTTGCCTATGGAACAACACTGAATCCTGTTGTGTACCAATATGTCGCTGTTTCCATGCATACTGTGCACTGCCATCCCTCCATGCCTTAAGGCATGATGTCCTCACATGCTAGCTTAGAATAGGCGGGCCATGAGCAGAAGTTAGGGCTGTGTGTGTGTGTGTGTGTGTGTGTGTGTGTTTTCCAGACTCATGCCTTGATGGACAAACTGTCCACATTTCTCCCTCTTCCTGGTACTGTGATCAGGAGCACACAGGATGGAATGAGGGGCACTGAGGGTAGCACCCTGAATGGTTGAGTCATGCATGACATCCAAGGAAGGACCTGGGTGTTGCTGAACTTGATTAGCATTTACAAAAGGGAAATTAACCTTTGTGGTATTCAGCTGTGTTACCACAGCATGACCTAGTCTGTCCTGACTAAGACTCTCATTTTCTGCCAGTTAAAATCACTGTCTTTAGTGGGACATGGGACGCAAACCTGAAATGCCAGCATGTGGGAGGCTGAGGATATGTTCCAGGACAGTCTGGTTTACATAGAAAGCCTGTCTCAAACAAACTCAAACAGCAAATAGAGACAACCTTTCTCCCTTTAAGGTCCTGCTTAAATGTTTCCTTCTTCCTTCCTTCCTTCCTTCCTTCCTTCCTTCCTTCCTTCCTTCCTTTCTTTCTTCCTCCCTTCTTCCCTTCCTCCCTTCCTCTCTCCCTCCCTCCCTTCCTTCCTTCTTCCCTCCCTCCCTCCCTTCCTTCTTTCCTTCCTTTTAAAATTTTATTATTTATGTGTTTCTGCATGTGCTTATGTGCACCACACACATGCAGGTGCCAGTGGAGGTTGGAAGAGGGCATCATTTCCCCTGGAACTGAAATTACAGGTGGGTGTGAACCCCTGATGTGGTTGGTAGGAACTGAACCTAGATCCTCTGCAAGAGCAGCAAGTGCTCTTAACTGCTGAGCCATCTCCCCAGGCCCCAAATGCTACTTCTCTTAAAGTCTCTCAGAACCAGCCCTTCCCTAGTGACGATTAATCCCTTCCCTTTGGGTTTTTGCAGTGTGTGTGACTTAGGTCCATTTGACACTTAATGCTCAGCGTTATGGTTGTGTATGGGTGTGCAGTGACAGAATGGTCAGAAGATATGAATCCTAGAGCCAGACTGGCTGTGTTCACACCTCAGTCCTGCCAGCTACATCACTGAGATCTTCATTGAGCTATTCCGTCTTCTGCAACCTTGGTTCATGCTTGCACACCCCCACCCCCACCCCAGGACTTACCAGGTCACCTGATGTTATAACGGATGCCTGTTTGCCAGCCTTCTTACAATTTTATCTCGAGAATGAGGTGTCCCGAAAAGACACCCAGCAACAGGAGTCACAGTGCAAAGCCAGAAGGTTCTGGAAACCAGGGGACCTTTCAAGCAGAGCAGGTTATTTGACTGTAAGGCAAGCATCACAACAGTTTTCTCCTGAAAATGAATTCTCACTGCAGGGGCAGAACTCGGAGAGCGAGAGGTGCTGCCTGCTACCTCTTGAGAATCATGTTCCCCATTGTTTTTATGCATCCATCAAGACAATTTTTATTTTATTTTTCTACTAAAAATAGTGGTTTGAAAGAAAATGGCCCCCAAAGGAAGTGGCACTATTAAGATGTGGCTTGTTGAGGTAGGTGTGGCCTTGTTGGAAGTGTGTCACTGTGGGGGCAGGCTTTGAGGTCTCTTTTGCTCAAGTTTCCCTCAGTGTGAGTCAGCAGACTTTTTGTTGCCTGCAAGATGTAGCACTCTCAGCTCCAGCACCACATCTGCCTGCACGCCGCCATGCTTCCCATCATGATGACAATGGACTGAACCTCTGGAACTGTAAGCAAGCACTCCAATTGAATGTTTTATTTCCAAGAGTTGCCATGGTCATGGTGTCTCTTCACAGCAATAGAAACCCTAACTAAGACAACCAGTGTGATGAATTATTTTGGGTCATCGTTCTCTTTAGTGTTGGAGATTGAAACTTGGGCTCAAGCATGCCCAGGTAAGCACTCTGAGGCTGAGCTACACCCTCAGCACAGCTTGATTGAATTTAGAACATTAAATTACTATTGCATTCCTGGAATAAAGCCAGGAATAAAGATGTTTTCTTGGTTTTATTCATTAATATTTCATTTATAATTTTGCATCTGTACTCGTGTGTGTGTGTGTGTGTGTGTGTGTGTGTGTGTGTGTGTGTGTTTCTGTGTGTGTTGGGGACAGTGTCTCACTATGTAGTCCTGGCTGGCTTGAAGCTCACTATGTAGACTCAGCTGGTCTCTCAAAATCGTGCTCCTTTTGCCTCTGACCGCCCCCCCTGCCCCAGTGCTGGGATTACATGCATGACCCACTCCACTCGGCTGCATCTGTTCTCATAATTGAGAGTTATTTTTCCTCCCTTAGGAAACCATTTAATTCAGTCCAGTTTTGATGCTACCAAGTTCACATCAGATACAGTAGGCATAAAGACCCAGTCCAATGTGACTGCCACCCACTTCAGATGCCAGTCACAAGTCCCAGACAACTCCTACTTCTGAGCAACCGGCTTAAGATCTCAGGATCTCCACACCCCACTTCAGGTTTGGCAATTTGCTAGAACAAATCAGTAAATCATTTTATTGATGGTTACTGATTTATTATAAAGGGGACAACTTAGAATCAGCCAAGTAGAAGCTATGCAGAACACAAAGTATGGGGGATAGTGCGTTGAGCTTCCACACCTTGTCTAGCCAGGAAAAGGTGCCACTCAAGTAGGTGGACCTTCCTACTTTGGTTAACACAACCAAGATGCCCAAAGGCCCAGGTTCCAGGTGATTCTAGTTTCTGAAAAGTTGATTGTTGTGGAATATTAGTTTAAGATGTGTTACGTTCATTTATGCTGTGGAATATTTGTTTAAATATGCAAATATATGTTGCATTCTTTTATGTTGTATTTGTTTAACTCTGTAAAGCTGTGTTACTTTGCCTGTTTAAAACACCTGATTGGTCTAATAAAGAGCTGAATGGCCAATAGCTAGGCAGGAAAGAAGGATAGGCAGGGCTGGTAGGCAGAGAGAATAAATAGGAGGAAGAAGAGGGAGGAGTGAGAAGAGGAGAAGGAGAGGAAGATGCCAGGGACCAGCCACCCAGCCATTCAGCCAGCCATGGAGTAAGAAGGGAAGAAAGACATATAAAATAAAGAAAGTTAAAAAAAAAAAAAACAGAGGCAAAATGTAGAAGAAGAGAAACGGGTTAATTTAAGTTAGAAAAGCTGACTAGAAACAAGTCAAGCTAAGGCTAGGCATTCATAAGTAAGAATAAGTCTCCATGTACTTATTTGGGAGCTGGGTGGTGGGCCCCCAAAGAGTAAAATAAAAAAAAAAAACTACAGTTGACAGTTAATGTATTTTCTTTTTCAACCACCTACTTCATTCTAGATTTTCTTCCTTTCTTTTGGATCAACTTTTCCTTCTGTTTTATTCTTTTTCTTCCTCATTTTTTGTTATGCATTCTTTCTCTTTAGCCATTATCCCAGCAATTAGACAATATGTAATTGCATTATTTAATCTTCTGTGGCTGTGATAAAATATGTGATAAAAATATGTGTGGCTGTGGTAAGACACCATGACCAAAACCTACTTATAGAAGAAAGATTTTATTTCAGTTTATGGTTCCAGAGGGATCAGAGCTCATCATGGCAGGGAGACATGGCAGCAGGCAGGCCAGCATGGTGGCTGAGGCCAACTGCTCACATCTTCAACCTTGAGCAGGAAGCAGAGAGATCATGATGGAAGTGGGACCAGGGTATACTTCTCAAAGCCCACCCTCGGTGATGTACTTCCTCCAGCAAGGCTGTACCTCCTAAACCTACCAAACAGTGCCACCAACTGGGGACCAAGCGCTCCGATACTGGAGCCTGTGGGGGCATTTCTCATTCACACCATCACAGGAATGTTGACTTATTTACTTATTTCTGTCTACTATTGAGAATTACACTCACTAGTTTCTAAGTATTGCTAAAAACTGTAGAACACTTTATCATTCTTTATTCCCTTCTTCATCTCTGCAGCTGTCACAGGTCCTACTTCTGGACCTAACAGTTGGCTCGACACCACACTCAGTGTCACGCTCCGACTTGCCCTTCCTGGTCTTCTTCATTCCTTCTTGCATTTCTATGGTTCTGACTAGGGTCACACACTTTCACTGCGAAGATCTGTGACTAAGAAATTATTCTGGAGGCTGTTGCTTACTGCTTTATGAAATCAGCAAAAAAGCAGAAAAATTATATTTGACAAAAATGGTGTACCTTTCTCTTCTTTTCCTTTGCTAATTAATGAATTCTCAATTGAGGACCAGCGTCACATCTCAGTTATAGTGAGGGCAAAGAAGCCGAAAAGCACTGATTGACATTACTGAACAAAGGTGAGGGAGTCAGCACATCATGCATTAGGATTCCTACATTACACAATATACACATATGTATATATACATTATATATATTACATATATAGGTGACAATATTAGATTCATTCAGAAAATAGAATACATACGCCAACAGATTTTCACAAACAGAATGAGGCACATATGTGTTAAACATAAATTGTATTTAAAGAATCAAAGTTACTTACCCTCCAAGTCGATGGCTTCCTAGAGAAATGTGTGTGGCTTCTCACTCTGTGGCTCTCATCACTGGACCTCCCCGGCTGTCCCATCTGTGGCCTGCTTTCTTCCATCTTGCCAAGGTGCCTACCTCAATTCAATTCAACACTGCTTAGGCAAACTATGCCAGGGGCTTCCAGCCAGCCTTCTGGCTTCCCCATCACTTCACAGAGAAAGACCCTTTCTCTATGACCCTCATTAGTATGTCTTTCTACATGTTCCCTAAGCGGGTCTGGAGCCTGGGAGTCTGGCTGCTCTGAGCAGTGGCCTGTGTGAGGCATCAGGGTCTCCCCCGTGATTGCACTATTTGTTAGCTGTGTCTTGGTGTCTAGTACTGATTAGGTCTAGGGAGGCTGCTGGCAGCGGTGCCTGAGCTGGCAGCTGGAGCTTGAAGTGTTTTTGGAGGGAAGACTGGACATGAAATCTGAGCAGTCGGAATTCATTAAGCACCTATTGTTGCTGAAGTCTCTGTGGGAGAGTTCTGCAGAGTGTTTCACTTGTCCTCACAAAGTCTGCAAAGAAAATGCTATTATTCTCCAACTTTATCATTGACTTATTTAGTGGTGTGTGTGTGTGTGTGTGTGTGTGTGTGTGTGTGTGTGTGTGTGTGTAGGTGTAGGTGTTTGCAAACGTGTGTGAAGACAACTTTGGGTGCAATTCCTCAAGAACAGTTCACCTTGGTTTTTGACACAAGGCCTCTCACTAGGACCCTGGAACTTGCCCTTTAGGCTAGACTGGCTGGCCAGATGGTCACAACGATCTGTCTGCCAACCCTGCCCCACAGCATGACACTGTGTCTGGCTTTTTAAAAAGTTATTTATTTTTACTTTTTATATTTATTACTCAGTGTGGTGGCACATGCCTTTCATCCTAGCATTTAGGAGGGAGAGGAAGGCAGATCTTTGTGAGTTCAAGGCCAGCCTGGTCTACATAGTGAGTTCCATCCAGGACAGCCAGAGGTGTATAGTGAGACCCTGTCTCAAAACAACAACAAACAAAACAAAAGGGATTTATTTTATTTTTGTGAATGGATGTGTGAGTATTTTGCCTGCATAAGTGTATGTATACCACATGTGTGGTACCCTTGATGGTTGTGAACATCATGTGGGTAATGGGGACTGAACCCTGGTTCTCTGCAAGAGCAAATGCTCTTGACCACTGAGCCGTCTCTTCAGCCCCTGCACCCGCCTTTTCACATGGGAGCTAGGATTGAACTCATTTCTTGTGCTTACATAGCAAGCGCTTGACTCCTGGACCCATCTTCCTAGCCCCTACTTTCAATTTTAAAGAAAGACAGTCACAGAGAAGTACTGTGCCTATGGTCACCCCTACTAGGAAGTGCAGAGAGGATCGGGACCAGGTCTAACTCATGCTCTTTGCTCTAGGGCTAACCTAAACTTCCAGGTATACCATTGCTGCTGATAATCTGTGACTCGGTGGGTTCTATATTCTCTGAAGAAACAGGAGCTGGATAGGAACTTGGAGCTTGCTCAGACCACATCCTTCATTTTACTGATGATGATCTCAAGACTTGGAGCAGTTAGTGGCCTCACCAGTGTCACAGACCCTGTCCAAAGTCTGCGGTGTCTGATGCTTCTCCTGTCAACTATTGTACTTCTCTTGACGGTTGCCATCAGAGGACTACTCCCATTGATGGAGCTTTGGCCCTCCTGGGAGCTTAGTCAATTTTTCACTCTCTGTCTCACTTCCCCCCCCTTACACAGAAAAATGTTTTCACCTCAGATTGCCACTGGCTGCTTTTGACTTTCAAGCTGAGCACTCAAGCCTGATGATGACCTTCCTTTATCCAGCCTGTGGTTTTCTCTCACCCATCTCCAACACCACGGTGACAGGAGGAATGAAGGTGTTGGCCTTGACTCAGAGGTTGCCTTTCTTTGACACTCAATAGCTTTGATCTCCAGTCTATCTCAGGCTCAGAGTGGACCTGGGAGACCGCAGCCATTCCCTGGAAGGACACCGATCTTCAACTTCCTTAGGGTGACAATGTCTCTCCTACTCTCTGACACTCATAGAGACTGCAATGCTGAGGCCACAAGAGGACAGAACCTAATCCTACCAGAACGTATTGGTCTTTGCTTACCTCTCTATGCAGCAGGTGGTTCTACACAATACCTTCCATGCCTTGACAAGAGTTCTCGAAAGTGGCATAATGAAAGTGGTACTGTGATGATGACTAACTTGTGTACCAACTTGACTAGGTAAATGAAAGTCAAGCTAGCTGGAGGGAAATCATTTTGACATATTGTTATGTACAGTCTGGAGAAGGATCTACAATAACCAGATTTTGAGTCCCCAATGAGTAAGTTAAGTACATAGCAAGACAAAGGAACAGACCAAATAACAAGTGGTAGACAGACAGTAAAACACCATAAAATTGGGCTCTCTCACTTTGCTTCATCTATATCCACTTTCCAGTCCCTCCCAAACTACCCATGCTTCCCCAGGGTTGCCTCCACCTCACCAACTTCGCTGTTAAGGCTCCCTCTGCTGGAAGTCTCTGTCTCATCTTTTTGTCTCTCTCTCTCCCCTCTTCTCCTTTCTTGCTGACAGGATCTCATGTACACCAAGGTGGTCTTGAATTTACTATGTAGCCAAGTCTGAGCTTGAACTTCTGGTTGTCCAATTTCCTCCTCCTGAGTAGTGGGGTCATCAGTGTGTGCCACCACATCCAGCTGGCTCTGGGTTTCAAGATTGGTCCCAAGCAGCATTTCTCTTCAGCCTTTGCTGAGCTGCTTCTGTTCAGAGTCAACCACTCCTACTATGCATGGGGAGGTAGGCTGCACTTCAGGGCCTTGGATTTTAGAAGAGTTCCTTGAGCCTCCAATAAGCATTTCACTGTTGTGTAGACTATCAGTGTGATGCTGAGCACTTGCTTTCCTTTTGGGAGTCTGCAGTCTTGGTTCATGCTTTGTGGATAGTGCCTTTATGATCACCCCCCCCACCCTCGTGAGTCTGAGCCCTGAGATGCTGAAAGGCTTTCAGATTGACATTTCACACTTGTTATGACCCATTCATTTCCTGAAGGGTGAACTGTATCCTGCCTGATTCCACTGGGCAAGGACTCTTGGAAGTTTATACCCACTGTCTTCTAGATGGCCCTGTGTGCCTTTTCCCACTGTTAATTTTGCTTTGTGCCTTTTCACTGTCACACATCACAGCCACACCTATGACTATATACTGAATCCTCCATGAAAATCACTGACTGGCTTGTCTTGGGACTCTCTACCACATGTACCACACGCCTCATGCAGATTCTTCCTTGCATTAAAATCTCATACTTTCTAGTAGTCTTATTTATGACACTCACTTTGTCACGAAGGGTGGGTCTGTCCCATCCACCTCCTCACTCTTTGGTTATCCGGACATTGAGTTCTGCTGCCCAGCCCAGGATATTCTTCTCCAGAAGCCACAGATTCGATCCATTGCCCTGGGAGGATGTTAGAACATGAAACTTGTGTCAGGGCAGATTTGCAGCAACAGTCTGTCTATCAAGCTGTCTTTTCTGCAGGTGATGGCTCAGATACAATGAGATCCCTATCAGGCATATTTGGAAATCAGCCTAGCTTAAATGTCTCATTCCCACCCCTCACTTTCTTTTTCTTTTTTGAGGCGAGGTCTCACTGGCTGGCCTTAAATTCACAGAGATCTTCCTGCCTTCGCCTCCCGAATGCTGGAATTAAAGGCATTCATATTTTTTTTCTGGTAATCACCATATAGGCATAGCTTCCACAGATCATATGCTTACAAGAGTGACCCCTATCAAGATGGCCAAACCTGTGGCTTTTTGGGGGTGATATTTATTTGTGTGTGTGTGTGGCATATATGTATGCACATGCATGCACACATGCCATATCATGCAAGTAGTCAGAGGGCAGTTTGTGAGAATTTGTTTGCTCCTATTACATGGGTTCCTGGAACTGAACTGAGATTGTCAGGCTTAATGGCAAGTGCCTTAATCCACTGAGTCGGTGAGATGCAGTTGACTAATCAGAGGCCACTTGTGCCATGAGTAGTGTGTTTGGCAACAAAGTTGACATGCATCATATACATCTATAGCCCTCCACCCATGTGTATATGGGCAGCACTGACTGTACTCAGTCAGCTGAAGAGGAGATGAAGTTAAAAGGGGAATAGGTCTGGGAGGTGTAGGAGTGGGTGTGAGGGATGGGTAGAATCACAATACACTGTATCATATATACGATTCTTTAAGAATAGATACGTTTTAAAAACTTACAAGTTGACATACAATCTTAACATAACCAACCTTCATGACAGCTCCCAGTGGCCCCTGAATCCCATGTTCACGCCTCCTTGTTAGGCTATGGCGGTAGTGAGGTGTGGCTTCTGAGGCTGGGTTACAAAAGCTATTACAGCTTCTATGTCCCTCCCTTACTCCCTCCTCCAGGGAGTCAGCTGTGTGAGGATGTGTAAGTGCTCAGATGAAGAGGACCATGTGGTTGGAAACTGATGTCTCCTGCCAACAGTCATGAGATAGCACTGCCTGGAAGTGGAGTCTCCAGTTCCATCAGAGCCTTCAGATGAATGTAGCCCTCACTGGGCTGGACCAAATATTTTCATCTCTCTGACTTTACTTTCTCAGGGCTGCTCTATAGCTTGTGACTGGCTTTATCCTCCACCCTCTCTCTCTGAGACAGGGGATTCTTATGTAGCCCTAGGTGGTCTCAAGCTCATAGAGATCCACCTGCTTCTGCCTCTTGAGTGCTGGGATGAGAAGCATGTGATATCACCCCTGACTCATTTTCTTTTTTCTTGTATCCTTGGAGACAGTGGGTTTTATTCTAACATCTTTTTCCAGTTGATTCATTTACCAATCCAACATTTCCATTTGGTCAGGCTCACATTCCCCCCCTCCCCCACAAGTGATTATTTCCATTTTTTTCTGCAAATAATTATATATTTCTCAATGATACTGGATATTTACTGCCTGTGATGTACTTAGAAGGAACGACAAAGAGGAAGAAGGGCAAAGATACTTTGTTCATTCTCTTTTCTGTAGATTTGTGTGAATGAGTGTGTGTGGCCATGTTTGTATACACACCATGTGCATGCAGTGCCTGAAGAGGCCCTTTTCAGAGCATCAAATTCCCTGAAACTGGAGTTACAGATGTTTGTGATTGTGAACCACCATGTGCAGGGAACTGAATTGCGGTCCTCTGCAAGATCAACAAATATTTTTAAGCACTGAGCCATCTGGAGCTATTGATACTGAAACCTTTCATACAATTATCAGAAAGTGGATGTGAAATGCCTTTTGGGAAAGGAGGATGCCTTCTGCACAGGGCATGCTCATGTGACTGATTCCTATATTCCAACACCTTCCAAGATATGCTTCTGAAAAAAATAAACAGAGCCTGGAGTCATATTAATAAGGTATTATTACTCAAAGGTCTCTGGTGAAAAAGCTTGGGGGACAGCAGACTAAACAGAGTTGAGCGAGTTCTAGTTACTTCAGGTTTTCCAGGAGTGTTTTCATATTGTTGTGTGGAGGAGACTCTAGTTCCAACTTCCTTGTCCATCTCTCATTTCCTTTTCAGGACCACACTGTAGCAAAGCTTCTTTACGTAAAGCATACAGTCACACACAGTGGGGCATGATAGCAGATTGTCTCATTTCAAATTGTAGACACTCGGGTTCCCAAAAGTTTAGGTAGGGAGGTAGCACCTGTGGTAATCAGTTGCTTGTGGGAAACACAGAACCAAGGCAAGTATTCTAGCTGAGCAACCCAACCTGATGGCGTTGCATTCCTCTTTGGCGAGACTTGGATTTGATATGGCCACTCTCCTCTCCCAGAGCGAGGGCCTTGCGGCTCTCACTCATTGCCTTCAGTCCTTCTTGCAGATTGCACTGTGGGCACAGTTCCTCCAGGCTCCTAATTCGTCATCATCGATCCAAGTCATCTCTCTCATATCCAGTCACAACTAAAGTATATTGTTAGTTACCTGACATTGTTTATTTATTATTCATTTATTTATGGACAAGCCAATCTTTGTCTCAGATTCACAAAAAAAAACACAAGCCCCAAGCCACATCCTTTTAAATTTGAGTGTACCACTGTTTTCTATGATCCATCTGGATGTGAGCGGTTACGGAAAGAGGAAGAGGGACAATTCTTGGGGTACCGGGAAGACAATCGCGTGGGAAAAGGAGCCTAGTATGGCGCTCCCTTGCGGTACTCTAATCCCGCAGGGTGCAGATTGCGCACAGAATGCGCGACACGCAGTAACAAGCAAGAGAGCCGAGCAAAGGGTTAGGAAACTACGAGGATTAGCGCCACGGAACGCAGGGCAGCAGCGCGGGTAGGGCGGGGCCGGAAGTGAGCTACGGGCGGAAGTCCTCCGCCGGAGCCTAGCTTCCTCTCTAGGAGTGTGGAGGTCTCCGTTTCTCCTTGGTTCCGTGGCGGGAAGGATCGCCCATCAAGCTCTTGGGGACTCCCTACCGTTGGTGCTGGTGCACACCTGACGGAGCTACGTGAAGAGGATGGGAGAGTAGTGTCATTACTGCTTTAAAAAAAACAGAACAAAACAAAACAAAAACAACGAAGATACCGGAGCACAGTAGGGCTAACTCGTCAACAAGTTCCCTACCCTTCATTTCCTCCGTATATACACACACATATCTATTTAAAATTATGTGCTTTTGAATGTGTACACGTATTTAAAAATTTTTATATTTAATTATGTGTTTGTGTATGTGCACATGTGTTTAAATTTTATTTTCTTTGTAATTTTGTGTCTGTGTGTGCTGGTGCCCTCGGAGGCCAGAAGAGGTCCCCTGGAGCTGGAGTTATATGTGGTTGTGGGCCACCTGATGTGGGTGCTGGAATGGGATTCAGGTCTTCTGTATGTAATTTGTACTCTTAGCAGCTGAGCCAACTCTTCAGTCCATATGTGTGTGTGTGTGTGTGTGTGTGTGTGTGTTCTCTTTTTCATGCAACACACAGGAAAACACTAAATAACGAAATAATAATAATAATAATAATAATAATAATAATAAAATAGCCGGGCTGTTGGGGCCCATGCCTTTTATCCCAGCACTCAGGAGGCAGAGACAGGCAGATCTCTGTGAGTTTGAGGCCATCCTGGTCTACAGAGTGAGGTCCAGGATAGGCTCCAAAGCTACACAGAGAAACCCTGTCTTGAGAAAATAAAATAAAATAAAATAAAATATAATAATAATAATAATAATAATAATAATAATAATAATAATAATAAAATTTCATCTGTGAAGCCTCTTGGATTTGAACCCAGGCTGGTGCTGCACTTCTGCTCTGGACTCTTCTAACAGAACCAGCCTCTTTGTCCCTTCATACCCTGGGCATGAACAGGCTCAGCTGTCCTTCTGCTTCCTTCCCTGACCCCAGCTGGCTCATCTGTTGATTCACAGTTTCAGGTTAGCCAACTTTTATACACTATCTTATCTGTGCTTTCTACTTTAAAAACAGGGGAAATAGACACAACTGTAGCTGCTGAATGCAGAAAAAATAGAGCTGTTTAGGTTTAACAATGTGTAGAATCCAATACAAGAGTGTAGTGAAACTAGTTCATTTGGGTGATGGGATGTCAATGTGTACAAACCTGCTGAGAGCTGCTTGGCATTCTAGAGTGAAGCCATTTAATGTGTTCACTGCCCTTATAGCATCCCACTTGTGGAAAATTTATTCTAAGCAAACAATACAAGAGAAAGGAAAAGCTGCATTTCCGAAGTAATTCAGAAAGTATTTATTTTATGCATATGAGTATTTTGCCTGCCTGCATGTCTGTGCAGCATGTGCATGTTTGGTGCTGATGGAGGCCAGGGGAGAGTCTCAGGTCTCCTGGAATTGGAATTTCAGAAATTGGATCCATCATATGGTGCTGGGAATTGAACTAGGTTCTCTGAAAGAGCGGCCAGTGCTCTTAATCAGTGAGCCAAGTCTCCAGACCTCTGGAATAATTTTTACAATGAACAAGTGTTGATTTTGATTGTTTTACTTTCAGTTTGCTTTTTCCTGATTTTAACACAAAGATTTTTTTTTTTTTCTATCAGAAACCAGACAGCTCCCAATACGTGTATCTAGGGAGGGCATATGCCCCAGGCCTACCCAATCGGAACTTTCCAGCCTGGTGAAACATTAAAGCAGGAAGGGAGGAGCTGGGCCGCAAGGGTTCCAATCCTGTCTGCAGCACAGCAAGGTCATGAATTGAAGCTTGTTATGCAGTCTCTCGAGGTCAGTGGAGTCGTTTACTAATAAGCAAGACATGGTGGAGCTGTAGGTGGAGCGCCTAAGTGCTGCTGTTGTGTCCTTCCCACACGCCTCTTAGGACCAGTGCGTCCCACGACCCTTCCCACTCGGCCTTTCTGTTCTTTTTGTCTTCCACGTACTCCAATGCCATCTCCTGCATTGTCCTGGAAGTTATGTTTCATGTTCTTCATCAACTGGAAGTATCCTGAAAGCACGACTATGTCTTATTCACTTAAAAAAAAAAAAAAACCAAACCAAACCAAAAGATCCTTGGGTCCTGAACGCAGTTCCCACTCCATTTAAAAAAATGAAATTTAATATAGCAGGGAAAGCTGGAATTTTTTTTTAAATGCAATACACCCTGACAACTAAAAAAAAAAAAAAAAAAAGAATAAATATGAGTCTGGATGGCTCAGCAGTTAAGAGCACTTATTGCTCTTGCAGGGGACCAGTTTCGATTCCCAGCACCCACATGATGGCTTACAATTGCCTGTGACTCTAGTCCTAGGGGATGTGATACCCTCTTTTGGCCTCTGTGGACTTTTGTACACATGTGGTACACATAAACTCAAGAAGGCAAACACACACACATTAAATGAATAAGTAAATAAATCTTTAAAAAGTAAATAGAACCACATGGCTTAGAAAATTCTCTTGTAAAAAGTGGTTAATCTTGCTAGTCCCAGTACTTGTAGGCAGAGGCAAGCAGATCTCTGAGTTATAAAGCAAACCAAACTAAAACAAAAAAGTGGTTAATCCATGGGAGTTGAAGACTCCATTTTTTCTTAGTTCCAGACTCACTGCCATGTGTGGTCACATGATTTCCAGGAACAGACATCTTCAGACTTGCTTTCTGAATTTCTGCTTCCTTTTCCTCCTTTGTGGCTCATCTCTTCCTGTGTGGCTTAGCACATTATTATGAAATAGCCATTCTCTTCAGAGAGATCAAGTTTCCCCTCAGGACATCAGCTGTCATTCTGCAAGTCCAATAATTGAAGTGCAGAAATGTATACATACAATACAAAGTAGAGAGGGCTTCCTTCCTCTCTCTTCCCTCCCTCCCTCCCTCCCTCCCTCCCTCCCTACCTCCCTACCTCCCTCCTTCCCTTCTCTCACTCTCCCCTCTGTGTGTGTGTGGGTATGTGTGGAGGCCAAAAGTCAATGACAGGTCCAGTGAGCTCTGGGGATCTGCCTATCTTTACCCTCCCCCAAAGCTCTGGGGTTACAGTTGTACCACCATGCCTGGCTTTTACACAAGTATGGGGTCCAAACTCAGGTTCTAGGCTTGCATGGCAATCACTTTATCCACTGAGCCATTTTCCCAGCCTGAGAGGGATCTTAAGATGTAGCAAGACAGTTTCTTCATTAGGGGCACTGAAAAGTGAGTACGGGCAGGCTAGATCAGAAGCGCTTTCTAGTGGGGAATGGTTATGTGTCTTCTGATGGCGATGTCGGACAAATGGCATAATATTCATTTCTCTACCATACAAGACTTCTTTGGAAACATGTCTGCCTGAAACTCAAAAATTCTTATAGTTGGAAAAGATGGATTGGAACATTAGTTTACAAACACTCATAGTGTAGAGCTCATTTAGAACTTGTAGACCACAACCATCAAGACTACAGTTGCTCCAAAGACACTGGTCCTAAGAGAACCTGTTCAGTTTATGGAACAATTATAGTCCATAGAAAGGCTTTGAACAGAGTTGTAATTGGTCTTAATGTAACTGTCTTCAGTTAGGTTTTGGCTACCCATTATCTTCTCTCTTGAAGGTTGATATGGGGCTGGCGAGATGGCTCAGCAGTTAAGAGTACTTACTTCACAAAAGATTCAATTTAGTGTTTGTAGGGAAGTTTGAATTTTGAACCCAAAAGGCTATCAAAGATGAGGAGAAAGTAAACTCCCAGAGGTGGTGTGGCCAAGCAGGCTAAAAGCACAATCCCAGAGAACTGACATTTCCTGAAGGATTGTTGTTATTACACCTCTTCAGTGCCTCCCACTAACCTCCCTAATATGGTTCATTCTTTCAGAGTCTGCCCCGTTAGATTTTTGAGCCATAGAGTCACTGTTCCTCAACCAGAGGGCTCAGCAGATGCAGTGAGATGGAGACAGATAAGGAGGCAGATGATTGACAGATAGGTAGAAAGCAATATTAGAATCAAAAGAAAAGAGCACAAGGGGAGGTTGATCTTAAAAAACAACATCTAACTCAAGTGTAAGCAATAGATGTCAAACATTTTTCTTGCAGGGCATTATTAGGTGGGGTGGCTTACAGGAGGAGTGCTGTGAGCTTGAGGTCAGCTTGGGCTATATAGGGGGTTTCAGGCAAGCTTGTACTGGAGAGTGAGACTCTGTCTCTAGAAAGAAGACAGTTGGGGTGGATACAAGAAGAGTGGCCCCATAGGCTCATGTAATTTGAGTGCTTAGCATCAGGGAGTGGCACTACTTGAGAAGGATTAGGAGGTGTGGCCTTGTTGGAGGATGTGTGTCACTGGGGGTGGGCTTTGGGGTATCTAAAGCTCATACCAAGCTCAGAGTCTCCCTTTCCACCAGCTTATCAGGATGTAGCTCTCAGCTACTTCTCCAGCATCATTTCTGCCTGTGTATAGCCATGCTTCCAGCTATGATGATAATGAACTAAACATTTGGAATGTTCAGTAAGCCCTCAATGAATGCTTTTTTTTGGTAAGACTTGCCTTAGTCGTGGTGTCTCTTCACAGCAAGAGAACATTGACTAAGACACCAATGACAAGCCAGCATGGTGGCATACACCTGTAATTTCAGTGCTTGAGTCAGAAGCTGGATAATCAGAGTCTAAGCTTAAGCTTATCTTTAGCTCTAAAGCAAATCTGAACTCAGCCTAAGCTACATGAGACCTTATCTCAAAAAACACCCTCCCCCGAATGGAAAATTCTTTCAGGGTTTTGTATTTTTTTCCTTGTTGCTGGTGTATAATCTTCCCTCACTCCTGAGAAACCAAGGGGAAAAAAGAGCTGGAGGAGCAGGAACTTGGGTAGTCCTTCACTCTGGAAAGCTGTCAGAATGACACTTGTCACTTAAAGCCGTTGGCTACTGTTTTAGTTACTTCTCCATTGCTGTGGCAAAACACCATGACCAAGGCAACTTATAAAAGGAAGCATTAGATTGGGCTTGCAGTTTCAGAGGGTCAGAGTCCGTGATGGCTGAGCAAGGGTGTGTGCGGTGGTGGGAACAGCTGAGAACTCACATTTTCATCTGCAGGTAGGAGGGAGGGAACTCAAAATGGTACAAGTCTTTTGAAACCCCAAAACCAGCCCCTGTGATATACTTCCTTCAGCAAGGCCCCAAACCTGATCCTCCCCAAACAACTTCCAACTGAAGAACAGGTATTCAAACATATGAGCCTATGGGGCCATTCTCATTGAAAGCACCACAGCGCCTTACCGAGGAAAAGGCAGCTTCGAGGAGTATGTGTGAGTCACAGAAATGCCAAGGTCACCAGGAAGGTCTTGGGGTCACTTTAGCAGAGGACATTGTTGTTTTATTTTTCATTTTTCTTTATTATGAAATTTTCTACTCACTCCACATACTATCCACAGATCCCCCCTCCTCCCTCCTCCTATCCCCAGCCCCCTTTCCCAAGCCACCCTGTATCCCCACATCCCCCAAATCAAGGTCTTCCATAGGGAGTCAGCACACTGAGCCTAGGCAAGTCAAAGCCCCTTCCCACTGCACCAAGGCTGTGCAAGGTGTCACACCACAGGCACCGGATTCCAGAAGCCTGCCCATAGACCAGGGACAGATCCCAATCCCCCTGCCTGGGTACCCCCAAACTGTTTGAGCCAAACAACCGTCTTCTGTATCCAGAGGTCCTAGTCCAGTCCCATGGGGGCTCCACAGCCACCAGTCCACAGTTCATGGAGCAGAGGACATTGTAATAGCTACTTTTGCATAGCTGTGATAACACCTGACATAATTTTTAAAATACATTTTTTGATTTATTTATTTATTATGTATACAGTGTTCTGTTTGCATGTATCCCTGCAGGCCAGAAGAGGGAGCCAGATCTCATTACAGATGGTTGTGAGCCACCATGTGGGTGCTGGGAATTGAACTCAGGACCTCTGGAAGAACAGCCAGCGTTCTTAACCTCTGAGCCATCTCTCCAGCCCCTAAAATACATTTTAATGTATTTATTTAGTGTGTGTGCACACGCTCAAGAATGGCATGACAAACACTTGTGGGTCAGAGGTCAATTTATGGGAGCCAGGTTTTCCATTCCACCATGTATGTCCCAGAGATCCAACTCAGGTTGTTAGGCTTGGCAGCAGGCACCACTGTGCTAGTTCATTGGCCCATAACCAGCTTTTAAAAGAAGGAAGGTTTTATTTTGGCTCTTGAATTCGGAGGGCTCTATTTGTCATTTGCCTGCATACATTTGGTCAGAAAATCATAGCAGTGGCTGTGTATGGACTGAGGAGAGATGTTCACAGTATGGAGGCCAAGAAGCAGAGAGAAGGAAATGACATAGGAAGCAGTCAGGACAAGAAATAGCCCCAATGACATGCCCCTGGTGACCCACTTCTCAAGGCCCCATCTACTTCCTTTCACCACTTCCCAATGATACTATCATATTCACTCACTCATTCATTCATTCATTCATTCATTCATTCATGTGGTGGAGAACACAATTTGACATTCAATGTATTCCTTAGTCATTCCCCATCTTATTTTTTGAGGCAGGGTCTCTCATCAAACATGGAGCTTTATGGTCTAACAGAATGGCTGGTTTGCAAGCTCCTAGGATTCTCCAGTCCCTCCTCCCCAGGGATTATAGATGTGCACCAGCAGGCTTTTCCTTCTCCTCCTCCTCCTCCTCCTCCTCTTCCTCCTCCTCCTCCTTTTTTAAAAACGTGGCTTCTGAGAGAGCAAACTCAGGTCCCAATGCTTGCACATTGAGCATTGCACTGAATGAGCCATCTCCCCAGCCTCAGTACTATCATGTTATGAATCCACCACAGGAGTCCTTCATACATTAGGGCAGAGCCCTTATGATCTAGTCATCTCTTAGAAATACTGTTATAGATATCTTCAGACATATGCCGTGCAAATCTCTGGTTCTTATTCGTTCTGATTAAGTCGACAGTTTAAACTAGGCAGCACAGGCTGGTATCCATCCTGTTTATACACACTTTTCAGGTTGGGCACTTTTGACCAGAGAAAGGGATTTCTATATGGCAAATGCAAGTATAATGCACAAAGGAGTGGTTTTGCCAGGGTTGCTCGTCGTCCTGAAACTGTCTCTCTTGCCTGTTCCCTCATGCCCATCCCTTTGTGACTGCTGTGTCAGGCATGGCTGTGGTATGGCAGTGGTAGTTCTCTCTCTCTCTCTCTCTCTCTCTCTCTCTGGGTTTTGAGACAGGGTATGACTATGCAGCTCTAGCTGCCCTGGAACTCACTGTGAAGACAAGGCTGACCTTGAATTCATGGAGATCTGACTGCCTGTGCTTCCAGAGTGCTGAAATTAAAAGTGTGCTCCACCCCCACACTGGCTTAGCGCTCAGCTCTTGACTGTCTGACTTGTGGCATTCCTATGTGGTCTAAGCGCAGAGACACTCACTTTATAGGGGCACTAAATGGTACCCTCAACCCTTTGGGGCTGGCTTATTTTAAAAAGGAATTTGACTTAGAATATTAACATCATAGACTTTAAAACTGAAGGCTACTTTAATTCAAGTCTGGATCCTTCTTGTTACTAGTGAGAGGAAGAGGTTAGGTAATTTGATCAAACTCACCCATATACTAATCCATAGCAACAGAAAGCAGATCCGGATTGTGTGGGAGAGGCCACAAGAAGACTTTTGAGGGTAATAGATATGTTCTCTACCTCGATGGTGTGTGTTTTGTTTTGTACATATGTTAAAACTTACCTGATTATACATTTCAAATGTGAGCATTTTATTGTATACCAATTATATCTTGATGAAGCTACTCAAACTGCTCTCCATTTAGTCAGAGGCAGAGCAGCGGCTCCAGCACACATCTTGTCTTTCAGCCTTCACACCCCCATAGGAAACCCAGGGCTTTCTTAAAACTAGGCCATTTTACATTGTAAAAATGTGTCTTTCCATAGTGCCAATAAAAAATTCTATAGAGGGGCTGGAGAATTGGCTCAGCAGTTAAGATCACTGGCTTTTCTTCCAGAGGACCAGGGGTTCGATTTCCTGCACCCACGTGGCAGCGCACAACTGTCTAAAACTTCAGTCCCAGGGATATGTTGCCCTCTTCTGGTTGCCAATGACACTGCATGTACATGGTACCCAGATATACATGTAGGCAAGACAGCCAAACACACACAAAGTAGTGAAAATAATTAAAAAATTCTATACTCACAA
The DNA here is from genome assembly GCF_903995425.1 of Onychomys torridus. NCBI lineage: Eukaryota > Metazoa > Chordata > Mammalia > Rodentia > Cricetidae > Onychomys > Onychomys torridus. Next base: position 97,221,195 of record NC_050450.1, on the reverse strand, counting down.
ATTTTCTAGAATGAAAATTAATAACACACTTAAAAAAGATGAACAGACATCACTAGTTCGAGGCTGACTTGTTTGGTAGGCAGATAGAAGGGCACTCTGCCTAGAGGGGAGGAGGAGGAGTAATTTTGCCCCCTTTTCCTTTGTTCATTTCTAGGCCATGCACCCAAATTAATTTAGTTTAGGATGATAGAGACAAGATAAATGGGGTTTGTAATACAGGATTGGTCACCACTGAGCTAAAACAGTTTCCAAATAAGCCCTGGTTGAGGAAGATTTTTTTTTCTAGAAAGTTCCAATTCCTCTTTTTCCACCTCTGAGTCAACATGTAGGGTGCCAGGTGTGGATGATTTCTGGCCATCTAAATTTCTCTTTGGAGAAGGGTACGAGCAGCCTCCACTTCATTTTGTTGAGTGTAGCTGGCCAGTCGGATGCTTGGCCAGCCCCACACGGTCCCTTTGTGGAAAACTGGGCCTTAGTAGGCCTTCAGGAGGTGTTGTTTGTCTAGTAGGAGTAGACTCAGCATCTAAGAAGATCCCCTCATTTCGATGTTTTATTTTTACATGTGCAAATGTAATTTGCACATGTGACAACTTCTAACAAGACAGACTCACATGAATGCAGATGGGAACAGTGTGGGCCGTGGCCTGGGGAGTCAGGTGAATCCAGTTCATTCATGTCTAAGCCAGGGAGAAGTCCATTGTTACAGGAGTGGGTGGTGCCTATGCAGAGCTGATTAAAGTGCCTGAAGGCATGGGCTGTTGCTCCAAGACGTCTCTGGGCATCTGTGCCACCAGAGACATTTGTCTTCCGCTGCCACCTCGGTTTGTCTCTCCTGTGTCCCTTCCACTCCCAGCCATTCAGGCTTCTCTGCCAGACTCTGCTCTTGGAGGCTGACCCTAAAAATTGGCTCCACCTAGGCTGAGCTATCCTTTACACTGCAGGCTGGAATGGTGGCCGGCTTCCACCAGAGACAGGGAGCAGGAAGAGAGACACTCAGAGCTTACCCCCAAGAGTTCTGTCTGGCAACCGCTGAGTCTCTCTGAGAAGACTGTCTCCTACTCAGGGTACCATCTCTCCTTCCTCTGGGTTGTGGTAACGGGAATACCTTCTCACACTTGTTTCTCTCTGGGCTTTTCCACGTGGACCATTTCTAAGAAATGACTTATGGAACTTCCAGCTTTAGAGTGGTCAGATATAGCCACCTCAAGGAAATGAACCACTTAAGGTCCTCCCTTCCCTCCCAGACCGTAGAAGAAACACAGAGATGAGAGGCATGTCTTTTAAAGCTCTGTGTCCCTGGTCTTTGGTATAGTGCCCTGAACTCTGCAGCCATTCTATTGAGATGACCTTAGACCTAGGCGTTGAAGGACATTACAGCTTGTGTGGATGACACACCATCATACATAGAGTTGATTTTGTTCTTCGGGGACAAGGTTCATGGCACAGAAGATGACATTGCAGAGCATTTAGGACTGTGACCTAAGTTTAGGCTCTGAATCACATTCTTCCAATGATGATGAGAACACAGTATAACAGTGATGAAGATGATGACAGAATTATTGTAACTGTGTCACAGAAGGATTAGCTATCAGCACTAAGCCCCTCTGGCCTATTGCAAGGTGACATTGGATTTGAGGGTCAATCTCTTGGTTGAGGTATTGTTTAAATACCGTGATGTGCTCTAATTTGAGGAGCATAATTGTTGAGAGTTAATAGATGAATTTACCAGTGTAACCATCACTCTCCTGTTAAGGTGGTCACCTTTAAAAAGATTAGTTGTGTGTGTAAGTATGTGCATATACATGTGTGTTTGTATGGGTGCACGTCTGTGTGTGGGAAGGGTGAATGTGCACGTTCATGTGTGTAGGCGTGGAGGCCTGAGAACAACTTTGGATGTCATTTTCAGGAGCCATCCATGCTATTTTTTAAAGATGGGGTCTCTTATTGCCTTGAAGCTCATCAAATAGGCTAGGCTCTGGAGGGTTAGGAATCCTAGGGATCTGCCTGTCTTCTTCCAATGCTAGAGTTGTGAATGTACTTTAATGTTACTTTAAAAAAAAAGTGGGTGCTTGAACTCAGGTCCTCATGCCTGCATGACAAGTACTTTACCCATGGTGCTGTTCCAGACACGGAACACTTGAGTGTGTCCCCTTCTTCCCCTTCCCATTCCATCACAGACCCAGCCCTCCAGACTGCACCAGCATTGTGAGCTGCTGTTCAGTGAACTCCTTGTTGCCCTTCCAGTCATGCTGACTCTTGCTTCTGTATCCTTTCTGGTTTTCTTCCGGTATCTTTGTTTGCCTGGGTCATGGTTGACTCCCCATTTTCCTCTAAGACCCCTTCTCTGAACTGCCTCCATGATCACAATTGTCTTCCACCCAGACCAGAGAAAAGGTCTTGCCAAAGCCCTGTTGGGTTGTCTGGTTTCCGACATGTCTATATTGCATTTTGAACTGGTTTTATGCAATTATCTTTTCCTCCATGAAACTGTAAGCTCCTCAAGACAGAAATGGGATCATAGTCTGCTTTGGATGCCAGACTTTTCAGCATAATGCATGGCATACAATGTAATTGTTGTTTAAATAGGTTAACGGCATCAATTTCTTTTCCAGGACATTACCTAAACCTTTACTATCAAATTACATATTGGAGCATTTCTATTGCAAGGAGCAGGGACTCAGCCGTGTGGGAGATTCATAAAGACACTCTTGCCCTTGGGAAGGCTCTGTCCCAGCTTCGCCCCAACGGACTCCTCACATGCCTGACAGCCCCTCTGCTGCTCCCTGCTGCACGGTTCGTTGGCTTCTCTGTGCTTGGTGGCTTCCTCTGCTCATCTTTCACTTCTGCCTCTTCTCAGTTCATCTTGCAGCTCACCTCAGATCCCTGTCTCCATTTCATCTGGCTCTGGATGACATTTGGAAAGGTAATAATCTAACAAGCTCAATTTAGCTTTTCGAAAGCACGTCACAGGCTGGGGCGTGGCCTCTGGCACAACTTCCGGGCCGCTCTGGTCTAAAGAGCTAAGGAAGTTACTCTAAAATGTGATTGCTTGAGAGGGAAGGCTGACAGAAGAGATGGCAGGGCCAGTAGCAGGCTTTCTGAGACCTCTCCTATTCGAGAACTGAGCACAGGTCCTTGCATTTTTGCCCTTCTTTATTCCTGAACACCTTAAGTCCCCAATCGGTCACCCCAGGAAGTCCCTTCTGTTTTCTCTACTCAGAAGTGGTAGAGTGAGGAGTGTGCTGGGAGGAACCTTGGGCTTTGTTTGCTTATGTGTGTTCCGTGTAACACTAACCCCAGAAGCTGTTCCGTGAAGAGAAGGCAAGATATTCCAGCTCTTTCCTGGGGTCCTAGCTCACACAAGGAATACACTTCTTGGAGGTCTGGTTCAATTGGCAGGTGCTCTGGTCCTCTGCACCAACCAACCCCCGGAGAGCTCAGGTCCTCTCTGTTGAAGGTTATGATGCAGGGGCTTCTGAAAGGGCTCCCAAGGCAACCAAGCATGAGCCCTTTGGCATTGCCTGCAAACTTGAGTCGCTGTTATGCCAATGTGTATGTGAGCATGTTTCCCGAGCATGTCTGTAGCTTTCAACAGATTCTTACAAATGAATATGGCCTGGAAGAAAAGAAAAATAACGGATAAGGGCTTATATGCTAAAGGCAGTTGACTGAGCCCCACTAGGGCAAACCCCTTGGTTCTCTTCCAACTTAAACATGTTACCTGCTGCACTGGATGTCCATCCTGCTTGTGTAGACAGGGAAAAGTGGTTGATATGACTAAGGTCTTGATGACTGACCAGGGGCTTCATCCTTTCGTTTTTCTAGGTATGTGTCAGTATAGGCCCATCAGTTGGTGGCAGTCTCTCCAGACAGGGTGACCCTGGGGGAGGCTGTGAATGTGTGGAGTGAGTGGATACTCTGGGACTGCAATGGGTGGTGGTGTTTGGGCCCAAAGCTGAGAGGCTGTGGTGTTTGGCTATGAGGACAAAGACTCGCCTCTTAGTTCAGTTGGTGCTGGCCCGGCTCCCGTGAGTGGACACTCTGGAGGCCGCTGCTCTGCTTCATCTGTTCAGTTTTTAGGTTCATTTAAAAGTGCTCGGAGCCGGGTGGTGGTGGCACACGCCTTTAATCCCAGCACTCGGGAGGCAGAGCCAGGCGGATCTCTGTGAGTTCGAGGCCAGCCTGGACTACAGAGTGAGTTCCAGGAAAGGCCCAAAGCTACGCAGAGAATCCCTGTCTCGAAAAACCAAAAAAAAAAAAAAAAAAAAAAAAAAAAGTGCTCTTAAGGGTCTGTTATGGACAACAAATGCAAGCAGCAGGAATGGGAAATAAAATATGATTTTCCCAAGGATACACAGCTAAAGAGTGTATCAGCCTTTGCCTCACTCTTCTCTCCTTGTGACCGACGTCTTACCAATTAGTCGATTTATTGGGTCAATAAATAAAAGTCAACATCTAATTTTTTTTATTAAATACTTATTTAAGTACAATCACTCATTCATCTGTGAAAAGCTTGGCGGACACTTATAATGGACATCACGAACCTGTTTAAAATGTTTACTTCTCCCGTAAAGAAATGGTTAGCGCTAAACTTATCCGAAGATGCCCAACTCTTGTGCAGGCTGGCCCGGGAAAGCCCCGTTTCCGCTGTGCTTTGTTAATCAGTACAAACTCCTCCTAGGTTAGCAAGGCTTATCACACACCTTGGGACAGATGCACTAGCTTCAGCATCCCTCATGGTCCCTTCCTACCTGATGCTCGGTCCAGGTGGGGCGGGACGCCGCCCCCTGGTGGCAAGCCGGAGCCCGCGCAGTGCATGCTAATGAGCGCGTGGCGCTGCTCGCTGATTGGTTGGCGCGAATTCCAGCTGCTTTGCATGTCGGCGGGTGCGAGGGAGAGTCGAGGGGCGGCGGGCGGCATCCTGGGCCCTGCGCGCTCCGCTCTCTGCGCCTCCCGGTCCACGCCCAGGCTGGGGCGGATCAGGCTGGCCAGTGAACTTGGGGGTTCCCCTCTTCGCTCCTGTTCGTGTTGTGGTCGTGAATTCATCCAGGGTCCAGAATGACGATCCGACACCAAGGCCAGCAGTACAGGCCGAGGATGGCTTTTCTCCAAAAGGTACCCCGGGTGTCCCCACTGGGTCCCTGGCAAGTGGGCGGGGACCCAGTAGGTGGAGTGTCCAAGGGAAGATTGGGTAGGGGCAGAGGGCGTCCCTGTAGGTCGGTCCACGCTGCTGCTCAGTTGTAGTAAATGACTTCTTTGCTGTACGTGTTGCATTTAAAAACTATAATGATTTTCGCGTAAACTGTTTATAGTAGAGAATTTGAAGGCAGCTGTGATGGTCGGCCAGAGGCCGAAAACAACCTGTTACTCACAGAGGAGGATGCTTGAGGCTGCGCGGGGATTTGAGACAGCTGATATTGTTACAAGCTGTCAGCTATTAAATGAACATTTTGACCATTTTTTTTCCCAATACCAAACGGCAGGACTCTCCCCCTCCCCCGTCCCCCCCCCCCCCCGTTCCGTGTGTGTGTGTGTGTGTGTGTGTGTGTGTGTGTGTGTGTGTGTAAAGGACCAAGAAAATGTGATCTGAGGGATTGAGAGCCCCCACTTTTGAGAATGACAATCTGTGTATTTTCTGTACAATCTGAACCTTTTCCATTCAGTGGCAAATGGCCAGCACAGGGTGTCCATCCACAATGGAAATGTGGGAGGAGGAATGTACCTGTGGGGTGATGTATCTGGAGACAAAGTGGTTCATTCTGTTCTGGGCTTTTGAGTTAGAAAGCGTGGGAAGAGTCATGCACAGGATTAGGTCTCAGGTCACTTGTCTGTCCTACCTCTGGCTCATGCCACTTTTCACGGTGCAGTGTTCATTTTAGGATTATCCTGTTGAGTAGAATTAGCCCGATGCTTTGTGACAAGCTGGGCCCTGCCTTGAGCCCCTCGGACTTAGCAGCAGGGTGCAGTTGGTGACTAACTGTGCTAATCTACAAGATGGTAAAAGCCGGACAGTCCTGGGCACATCAGGACATTCATCATACCCAGCCATCTTCGAGAAGCCAGGTAGAAGAGGTGTGAGGGTCATGCCGAGAACGGAAGAGAATATTGTCTCACTCAGAAAATTAAACAATCAGCTCCTAGTTCTTAAAAAGACAAGGAACTGCCCGAGTCTGGTGTTTGAAAGTGAAACATCACCTTCAGATTGTGTCCTGGGACTGTTTTCTACCATGCAGGGCGGCCCTGGCTTGGAGTCTTACAGTACCTGTCTGCAGTGCCTATGTGCTTATTAAATCCCAAGCACCCTTCCCCTTGGCTTTCTGAGTGGTGTCTTGCTCTCCAGCCTCCTTCCCCCCAATCCCAGCATATCTTACCTCCACTCAGCCTTCCTCACCCCTCCCCAGATCCCTCCCCTCCTTCACAGCCTTTCCCCCAGGCCTCCTTCCCTCCGTTTCACCTCCCCTTTACCTCCACTCTCCCCCACCCAAGCCCGTTCTCCCACACAGCCTCTGCTCTCACCCTACTTCATGTACCTTGTTGCCTCTCCTCTCCTCCGTGACATGCTTCATACACACTGGTTTTCTTCCTCAAACTGAGCGACTGAGTTCACACCATCCTCCCCTCCCTATTGGCTTCCCAGGCTCACGGGTACTGTCCACTCCTTGCAGCCTGGCTGCTCAGGGTCCTGATTCCACTATCCCCCTGTCTCTCCCTATCACCCAACTCCCACTCCTGCACTCCCAGATAAGAGCAAAGCAGCTCAGGCACTTGGAGCTGACTCTCATGAATGTTCTCATTTCTGTAGGAACCCCATACCCCTCCAGGCATCCTTGGGAACATCCCTCTCCCCCTCTGCCAAACTCCTACTGCTCTGTGAAGCAGGCTCTTCTAACTCCATGGGGGAGTAACTTCTCTCTCTGGGTCTACAGACTCTGTCCTCCTCGCCTACAATATTGCTTCCCTGTGTGCCTCGTGCTGGCAAGGATCCTGTGTGTATCTTGTCTGTGTTCACTAGGGTCGTGGGTTGGATGACAGAGCCCCTTAGGTCAGTGGACAGAACAGAGCTCTACAGAACCTTAGGAACCTTTGGTGGGAGACCCCCAGCAATTATCCACCTGAGCTAGACAATCAGACTTTCAGAGAAGGGCCCGGGCCAGCAGAATGTGGACCTAGGTGCAGGCACCATTCCCCACTCATTCACTGTGTGTTATGATGTGTGCTGTGTCCAAGGTGGGCAAGGCTTTCCATGAATTGTCTTGTTTATTTTGTCAGACAGTGGCCATTATCCTGTATAGAGAAAGATACTGAGGCTCAGAAAGGTTAAGAGACTTGCTAGGCATACAACCACAAATGGAACTTGGAAACAATATAGGAGTGGCCCTGTCTGTGCAAGTGTGATCCAGTGGTCAGAGTTTTCCTATGGTGTAGGACTGGTGAGGGGGTTGTGAGAAGGCCTGTGTGCTTTGGGGACACAGAGCTGAGGATAAATGGGAGAGCCTAGGCAGAGAAAGAAAGAAAGAGAGAGAGAGAGACAGAGAGAGAGAGACAGAGAGAGACACAGAGAGAGAGAGACAGAGACAGACAGACAGAGAGACAGACAGACAGACTGCAGGTACAGAGAACAATATGTCTCTAAGGTGTGGAAGCACAAAGACACAGGAAATCTGTTGAGTTTGAGGATATGTTGTCCTATAGTAGATGTATTCTAAAGCACAGGAGAGGGCAGAGAGGTAGATGGAGGCAGAGGAGACAATAATGAGCCCTTAGAATGCCTTGAAGGCAGTTTGACCTCCTACCTGGAACCATTGCAAAGATGGGAACAGACAAGTGACATGGCTGATGTAAATTAAGATGACCACGGGTGAGCCAGATGAGTAATGAGCCATCTTCATTTCCCCCGAGTTAAGTGAGCCAATTTAAGGGTCTCCATATACCCTCATAACTCCAGACACCCTGGAAATGGGGGCTCTTTCCAAAGGCAGGGAGAATGATGCTGTTCAGAGGGACCTTTCCTCCTGTGAGCCAAAGGGTTTCTATCACACATCTCCACCTCAAGCTCAGTGAAGTGTCTGATAATGCCCTTTAGCCCGGTTGCTACTCATCTGGGATATCAGGGCTTGTTCAAGATGTGTTAAGGCCTGGGTATGTGGCTCAGTTAATAGCATGTTTGTGTAGTATTCATGAAGCACTGAATTCACTCCTCAGCACCACATACACTCGTTACAGTGGGGCATGCGTGTAATCCCAGTGCTTGGAAGGCGGAGGCAGGAGGATCGGAAGCTCAAAGCCAGCCTTGGCTACTGTCTTAGTTAGGGCTACTATTGTGGTAAAACACCATGACCAAAAGCAGCTTAGAGAGGTAAGGGCTTGGTTTATATTACACTTCCAGGTAGCAGCTCATCACTGAGGGAAGTCAGGGCAGGAACCTGGAGATAAGAACTGAGGAAGAGGCCGCAGAGGAGTGCTGCTTACGGGCTTGCTCCCCAGTGCTTGCTCTGCCTGATGTCTTACAGCATCCAGGACCACCAGCTCAGGGGTGGCACTGCCCACAGTGAGCTGGGCCTTCCCACATTAATCCTTAACCACGAAAATGCCCTATAGACCGGCCTACAGGCCAATCCTGTTGAGACATTTTCTTTATTAAGATTTCTTCTTCCAAAATGACACTAGCTTGTGGCAGGTTGACGTAAAAACTAGCCAGCACAGCTACATAGTGAGTATGAAACTTTGGCTTAAAAAGACAAATGTGACAGAAAGATGGAGACCTCCCTGCCAGGCCTTTCATGCTGGCAACATGCGGTGGACTGAAGAGCAGAGATGAGGAGCTCTGGCCCCATGGACCCTTACTTTGGTTCTGGTCCATATACCTCATTGATGCCATAGTCGTACTCCTGGCCACTTTCACTTACCAGTGCCCTGGGGGTTTCTTGATGCCATGGGAAGGAGCCCTCTGCTAGGTGACTTGGCTTTTCTGTGTGGCTTCTGGCATCTTGCTTCTGCTTAGGTCGGCTTGAGAAGCAGAGGTAGTCAGGAGACCGAGGCAAAGGAAGGTATCACTCTCTCATACCATACTTTTTATTTGGTATACAAAATGAAGCAGTGCCAGGTGTCAGGTACACCAAGGAGCTCTGAGTCCAGTGGCAAAGTCATATCGGATAAACAAGGAGACACGTGGTACATGGTTGTGGCAGCCATTGCTGGAGGATTCACCAGTGCAGGAGAAGCAAGCTGTGCTTAGGATTGAGGGAGTAAGGTTTCACAAGGAGGCTTGTAACTGAGTTTGGAAACATTACTAATGTTTTTCCAAGAAAAGAGGAAGACGAGCCACATTTTAGGCTGATATAAAATACATGTAGGATATAGCCTGTCAATATGGGAGACGCCTTGAGGCTGGATCACCAGGCCCAGAGAGGGCCTGGGGTGAGTGTTGAGGTGGGTGGATAGGAAGGCTGGAGGTAAGAAAGGCTCACAGCTGGGGAGTCTCACAAGACGTGGTGAAGATCTGATACTTTCTGTGTTTAATGAGATGCTGTTTGATGTCTTTAAAACGAGAGATGAATACGATAGGTTAGTTTACATGCTACGGGGTGATTCTGATGAGAGAGCGTGAGTGCTTCTTGATACTGGCTGCATCTTAGAAAAACACTGATACCAAGCTCAGGTCTGATGTATCCCAGGCTGGTCTAAAAATTCCTATGCAGTGAAGAGTGACCTCAAACTTCTGATCCTCTTACCTCCATCTCCCAAGTGCTCATATTACAGACGTGTGTCATCATACCCAGTTTATGCAGTGCTGGAAATCAAACCCAGGGTTTTATGCACTGTAGGCAGGCACCCTACCAACTAAGCTACATCCCCAGCCAAGCATTAGTCTTTCTAGGTAGTTTGAACATACATTTGAAATAGTAATCCCCAGGGATACTGGGCAACAATTGGATATATTATATATCCAAGTTGGAATTTTACTAGCATGGACTACTAATTAATATTCTATCATACACTGGCCACATCCCCAACAAATAATGATCCCATTCAGAATGTTCATGGGACACTCTTTCTTTCTTTTTCCTTTCTTTTTTTGGAGTTAAGGATCGAACCTGGGGCCTTGTGCTTGCCAGGCAAGTGCTCTGCCACTGAGCTAAACCCCCAACCCCCATGGGACACTCTTTCTTAATTTAAGGGGCAGTATGGACACGGTGAGTGGATGCCTAATCTCGTTACTTAGGTGACTGACTTGGAGAACACATTGAAGGCCATGGACCACCTGAGGCAGAGACAACAGTTCAGAGTGGGTTGGAGGACTTTCCAATGGGACAGGATTTAGTGGCCAGGTATGAGGTGGGCAAGACACAAAAGCGAATCAGTAGAAGCTGGTCACTGTTGTCCTTAGCTGGGGTTGCCTGCAATGCCTTGATGATCTAAGAATTGGGTGGAGAGAGCAGATTTTGGGTCAAGACCACCATGTAGTGGCCAGGCACAGAGTGCTGGTATACGTCTTTAATCTATTGAGTTGAGCTGGCCGTGGATTAGTTGCAAGGTCACACGCTCCTCGGTTAGAAAAACAACCCTGTGGTTTTGGGTCACGTTCCCCATCTCAGTATAGGAAAACACTGATTATGACTGCCCCCTTGGGAGCCTTCTCCAGTGTGAAGGAAAATTCCAGCCCCTGAGATCTTCCACTGTGAGTGACAGCTCCTTAATTTGGGGAGCAGTGTGGGTGTGGTAGGTGGGATGTCAGAGCCTCAAAGCCATCGCTTCAGATCCCTTTCTGATGCCGTGAGTCCCTGGCTCACCCGCAGTCAGGTTTCAGCCTGGAATTTGTGCATCTAGGAGGCCAACTCGGGGTCAGCCAGGGTCCCAGGAGTGGCCTGGCTTTATGGCATTTCTGTGTTGCCTGGGAACGAGACCCAGCTGATTCTTTGTCTTGAGAGGACCTGGAAGCTTGTCTTCCTGGGAATAGAGTGGGGATGGCTGTGGCTGTCCTTTATCTCTGGAGGGATGTTGGGCAGTGTGAAAGTTTATAGCAGAAGCCCCATGTGGGTTGAGTGGTTTAAATAACAGAAACACACTTTCTCATAGTCCTTGAGATTAGAAACATGAGCAGGGATGGGTTCCTCTAAAGCTCTTTACCTTGACTTACAGATAGCTGTTCTCTGTCCTCATGTCCTCTTCTCAGCTGGGTTTAATAATCTTCTCATAAGGACACCAATTATACTGGAGCAGGATCTATGCAGTTGGCTTCATTTGGTCTTTGTGTGTGTGTGTGTGTGTGTGTGTGTGTGTGTGTGTGTGTGGTGTGGTGTGGTGTGTATGTGTGTGTTGTGATTGTTGGGGGTTGAATTCAAGGTTTTATGAAAGCTAGGTCATGCTTTACCACTGGCCCTTGGTTTGTTCTTTCCATTAAAAATATTCTTTTTATTACATTTTTTAGTTTATTTGTGAATGAACACCCTCACTTCACACATGTGTAGAAGCCGAAGGACAACTTTTGGGAGTTAGTTCTCTCCTCTCAGTGTGTGGCTCCCAGAGACTGAACTTGGCTTATAAGCCTTGGTTGCAAGCCTCCCCTTTACCCACTGACCCATGCTGTCATACCCAGCCCCTGGGTTATTAATACAGGATCTTGCTGTGTAACACAGCAAGCTGGTTCTAACTGCTTGACCCTCCTGCCTGTGCCTATCAAATGCTGGGGGGAATTGTGTGTGTGCCCCCCACACCTGGCTCTTACCACCTCTTTAAAGACCCCACTTGTCAAATCAGCTCTATTCAGAGATACTAAGGCTGAAGCCTTCAATATATGAGATTGGGGAACAGTCTTCAACTTATAACAGTCTCTCAGAGATGGCACCATGGGCGAAAAAATCCTGTCAGTTCTAAGTGACTGGGGAGACCCCTCAGAGGGATTTCTGAGGGGAAAAGTGAGAAAGATTGATTGGAATCGCAGTGTGCCAACTCCCTCACAATGTCCCCCGAGGCGAGTGTGATGCACCCCTCCCACGGGCTTCTCCTTTTTGTGAAGGTTGACACACCTGCTAGAAAGGAGTCTGACTCCCTCATTGTGGCTTCTAAAATAACTCCCATTATTCCTCCTCTGAATGTTATTTTCAAATTCTTAATAACTAGGGTTTTTTTTTTTTTTTTTAAATGCAAAGACAAGGAACCAAATCTGCAGACTTTCTACCGGGGACACTCTGGTTTCTAACTTTTAAGGCGGGATCTGACCTCTTCTCCAATATATGGACCTCCTTTGCATGAAACAACTTTGTCTCATCTAACCAAACGGCTTTGAGGGTGGGGAAGATAACTCAGTCGGGAAAATGCTCAGTTTGCAAGCATGAGGACCAGAGTTTGATACCCAGAGCCCACCTTTAAAAAAAAAAAAAAAAAGCTGTGTGTGGTGGCACACATTTGTGACCCAGTGTAGGGGAGGCATAGACAGGTAGACCCCCAGGACTCTGAACTCAATGAGTGAGAGACCTCAGAAATAAGGGTGTGCCTGAGGGACAACAGCCAAGATTGTCCATTAGCCTCCACACACGTGTACCTCTACACACTCAAACATACATATGTGCATGCATGTGTGCGCATACACACAACACACTTTAAGTGATTTTAGCCTTTCAGTAGGGCAACTGACATGAAGAAAAGGAATCTTGGGCTTTAACTTCAGAAAATCAGGTGCTTCTTGGAATACCCTAGGTATCTGAGACTCACAGCTAAGAACTCTTGGGAAGCCACATTAATATTAATATTGTACCAAATGTGATGACCCCTCCCACATTTCTACACCTTTCTATTTCTATGGCTTCCTTGTCCCTTCACCATCTTACTGGCTGCAGCTATCTCCCAGCCCCATCCACGATCTCTACTGGGGTCTCTGGTTCTCTTTGTCTCTCTGATACTTGACTCCATGGCCGACCTCTGGCCTGAGACATTGCCGAGGTCTTACCTCACTGAAAGCCAAACTGAAGCTCTGGGTGGATCTGAAATGTAGGGGTGTGTGTGTGTGTGTGTACGTGCATATGTGTTTGTGCCTGTGCACGTGTGTATGGAGACCAGAAGTCAGCCTTGGGTGTTGTTTCTCAGGACCCTTTCACCCAGGCAGGGTCTCTCACTAGGACCTGGGGCTCACTGGTTAGGATAGGCTGGTGATCTGGCTCTCCAGCTCTAGGGTTACATGAGTGGTGGAGTGGGGGTTGAGCTTGGGTCCTCACAGTTTTGTGGTTAGTACTTCATAGGCTGATCCATCTGCCCAGACCCTGAAATGCAATATCTGTTCCTGATGATACTGTGAGCTTGGAAAATGTCTTTGCAAACAGAAATGTGTAGTAAGGGGGGGGGGGGTCTCTGGAGCTGCTGAGTCTTGCCTTCAGGCTGAGCCTTGGCCTGTGTCTGGGAGCGGCCTTGGCCACACACCTGATCTCAGTCTATATCTTGCAATGGTGGCTTAGCTGCAAATGCTAATTTTGTAGCAAAGATGAAATACAATCTGCTGCCCCTCGGTGCCGAATGAGGACACATTCTTGAGAAGGTGGGAGCCCTCCAGCTTCAGAGCAATGTGGCTGAGTGGGAGGTAGCAGGTAGAACTTTCCAGTTCAGGGCTTCCCTGAATGATCTCTAACCTGCACTGCAGCTGGGTCAGTCTTTCTCTCTTTTATTTTTAATTTTATTTTATTGTGGTAAGACTTAACATGAGATCTAGCTTAAATTTCTAAATGTATAGTACACCATTATTATTAACAGCAGCAGCAACAACAACAAAACAATATCATACAGCATATTTCTAGGACTTACTCTTCTTAGCTGAAATTTTTTTTTTTTTTTTTCACGAGATACGGTTTCTCTGTGTAGCTTTGCGCCTTCCCTGGATCTTGCTTGGTAGACCAGGCTGGCCTCGAACTCACAAAGATCCGCCTGCCTCTGCCTCCCGAGTGCTGGGATTAAAGGTGTGTGCCACCACCGCCTGGCCTTAGCTGAAATTTTATACTTGTTAGTTAGCAAATCTCCATTCTTCTCCTCTTAGTGCCTGGCAACCAGCATTCTATAGCCTGATTTTGCATTCAAATGGTACTTTATATGAGTGACTTATCTACTTCTGTGTCTGACTTATTTCATTTACCAAAATGAATCATGTCCACATGGCTCATCCGAATCTTTGAATATTACAGACTTGTCTTCTGGCATGTATACATCTCGTATTATTGATTTCTTCACTTGTTGACAGATACTTACATTCTTTCCACATTTTGGCCATTGTGAATCATGATGGAGTAAACTTGGGGATGCAGATTTCTTCTCAAGGTCCTGATTTCAAGTCCTTTACGTGAATATCTGGGGTGGGCTGGCTGGATCACGCAGGAGGACATTAGAGTCAGCTTTTCAGTTTCATTGAGCATTGTCTATACCACTATCTGAAGCATGCGTGTGCACACAAGTTCAAGTGTTAGCCTCCCCACTTTGCTGTGTAAAGCCTCAGATCTCTTCCATGCCGTCACCCTGTTGGAGTGCAGCCCTGTCTTCATGACAAGGGACAATTCCACCTGCCCTCTGCTGAAGAGTTTGGGGGGTTATTTTAGTCACCTTCCTCTTCGTCTCTTAATACCACTAGCATTGTCCTTATTTTTTGGTTTATAATTCAATGTGCATTTTTGATCTCATAAATACTATAGTGTATCTTAATGCTTTCCATGTTTAATCACGTTTAATCGTTACAATATCCCCATGATGATGTAGATTGCAAGCTTTAGTTTATGGAGATTCAAACACATCAATAAAACGTTTAACTTCAGCTTCTTGTTTGTTTGTTTGTTTTGGATTCTGGATGTAAAACTAAGCGCTTCATGCATGCTAAGTGTGTGCTCTACCACTGAGCTATGCCTCCTGCCCCCCAAATTTAGCAACTTACATAAGGCTCCTTACTTCTGGATTGGAGCAGAGCTTTGGACTAAGCTCTCCTGGCATCCAGATTCTTCGCCTTTATGTTAGTTAACTCATTTTCATATAACCGTCTCTGTTACTTTATTTCTGAGGACTGGTGGTACATCTCTGCCATCTAGGGGGTATATCTTTCACCTTTTTGTACCTTCCCAGTGCTCAATAAATATCTGAATTTGTTTCAGTGGTAATGTTGGGATTTTGCCTCTGAGCATCTAAACATAGATCTAAACATAGGGCATGCATACTACTAATATAAATGAATATAAGCATGACAGCTTATGCTCCCAGCATCCTTGATGAAAACAATATAGAAATATGAAACCAAACACTCTAGAATCAGGAGCTTTTTGATGCCACAGTCAAAAATACACACACACACACACACACACACACACACACACACACACACAAAACACAGTCAACCAAACAAATAAACAAAATAAAAAACAAACACCACCACCACTAACAATAACAACAAAACAAAACCAAACCAAAACAAAATAAGAAAAATAAAAACTAGTTCATGTGAAAATTCCATAAAACTCCCTTTTGGCCACATATCAGAAGTAGTACACGCAACAAAAATGAATTTTATGTTTAGATGTAGTAGATTTCCATCTCTGAGATGTGCCATGTATGCAAATATCTCAGGTCTGAAATCCAAAACGCTTCTAGTATCAAGCATTTTGAATAAGGGATATCCACCCTATATGTCTTTCCTTATATAGAACATGTATCAAATGTATGTCTTGCTTTATAAAGCATTCTAATATAGTGGCTTAATTAGATACCATGCCATTATCAAACATATCAATCAATAAGGCACATATTGCCATCATCCCCATTTTAGAGAAGAGAAAGGAAATCCCGAGATTTTAATGGGCTGCCTCAAGTTCTTCAGTTAAGAGAGAAAGGAATCCCAGGAGGGGGATGAGAACTTGGGGTTCATTTTGCTTCTGACCACAAGCACCTTCAAGTTGCAAAAAGACTTGTTTGTCATAGCAGCTGCGCAGTGTTGGAGGTGCAGTTGGGTTAAGTCACAGGGAACCAATGGTGACAGAATCAAGTTTGTTAACTTGAGAAGAAGCAAGTGAACTGGGGAGCAGCTTGCTTTGGGCATTAGTGAGGACGTGCACAGGCTGGTCTTGAGTGTATGTCCAGGTGTGAGCAGCTCCCAGGCCTCAGGATGGAGCTGAGGACCAGGGACAGGCAGAGGGGGTCCTTTGTTCTTCCTACTGCTCACCTTGTGGAAGCCCTCCAGGGCTTGTGCTCACATGATCTTTTGGACGTGGTCTTTGTCGTATTGTTACAGCATTATCTCCTTATCGGTGGCTTCAATTTTTCTCTGTTGTTAACTTGGGATCAACCTCAGTCCAAATGTACTAAATGGGGACAGACAAAAGCTAGAGTGGGGGACAGGGGAGGAGAGAGAGGGGTCAGATGAGACAGGATATAGCTTGCAAGGAAATGTCTCCAAGGACTCTATCCTCCAACTCCTTCCCACCCCCTAAGTTTCCATCAACCCTAATAGTCTGTCAAATTATGAACTCATAGGTGGATTAACCCATTAGTTAGAATCCCCATGATCCTTTCTCAAAGCCACACTTCTTTTTTTTATTTATTAATTTTTTCATTCATTTTACATACTGGCCACAGTTTTTCCTTACCCTCTCTTCTCCCCTCCCCTTCCCCCACCTCCCATCTATCTCCCCCATCCACTCCTCTTCTGTTTCCATTCAGAAAGGGCTCCCCTGGGACAAAGCATGGCACATCAAGTTGAGGCAGGACCAAGATCCTCACTCTGCATCAAGGCTGGGCAAGGCAACCCGGCATGGGGAATAGGTTCCCAAACACCAGAAACAGGTCCTGATCCCACTGCTAGGTGCCCACAAACAGACCAAGCTACACAACTGTAACACACATGCAGGCTCCCTAGCTGTAGGTCTAGAGCCCTTGATCTCCCATGAGCTCAGGTCAGCTGTCTCTGTGGGTTCCCCTGTCATGATCTTGACCCACCTGGTTCATATAATCCCTCCTCCCTCTCTTCAACAGGACTGCCAGAGCTCAGCCCAGTGCTTGGCTGTGGATCTCTGCATCTGCTTCCATCAGATACTGGATGAAGGTTCTATGATGACAATTAGGGTAGTCACCAATCTGACTACAGGAGACGGCCAGTTCAGGCACCCTCTCCACTACTGCTAGGAGTCTTAGCTGAGGTCATCCTTGTGGATTCCTGGGAGTTTCCCTGGCACCAGGTTTCTCCCTAACTCCCAAATGGCCCTCCCATCAAGACATCTCTCACATTACTCTCCTCCCCCATCCTGCTCCTAACCTGATTTATCATGTTCCCATTCCCCCACACCCTCACCCCCAGCTCCCTACCCTTAGTTTACCCAGGAAATCTCTTCTGTTACCCCTTCCCAGGGAAATCCATGAGTCCCTCTTTGGGCCATCTTGTTACCCAGCTTCTCTGGGGGCTGTGGATTGTAGCATGGTTATCCTTTACTTTATAGCTAATATCCACCTAGGAGTGAGTACACACCATGTTTGTCTTTCTGGGTCTGGGTTACCTCACTCAGGACGATGTTTTTCTAGTTCCATACATTTGACTGCAATTTTCATGATGTCATTGTTTTTTTAATTTAAAAAATAAATTGTGTAAATGTACCACATTTTCTTTATCCATTCTTTGGTTGAGGGACATCTAGGTTGTTTCCAGGTTCTGGCTATTATGAATAATGCTACTATAAACATAGTTGAGCAAGTGTCCTTGTGATAGTATTGAGCATCCTTTGGGTATATGCCCAAGATTGGTATAGCTGGGTCTTGAGGTAGATTGATTCCCACTTTTCTGAGAAACCACCATACTGATTTCCAAAGTCAAAGCCCCACTTCTATACAGATTTGGTGACCAAGCCTCTAACACACATGTCTTTAGAGGGACTTTTCAGATCCAAACCAGATGCAAACCCTAATACTTCTTGTACATTATATATACATTAAGCTTTATCATTCCTATGTATCTTTATGACAAATTAATATACCCTGGATTTTGTACTATCTGTGGTTCTAATATCCACTAGGATCTTGGACTGTCTTCCCAGAGGATGGAGAGATGACTGCACAAGATGCTATTGTTCTCTGGTTTCCCAGCATTGCCCGGGCTACATCTGCTTGCTGAAACACCGATGGCCATATAGGAAGCACTCTGAGGGAGGGCCTGAGGTAGTCTCCTTGTCATTTAGGACTTCCTGAGGGAAATGAAGTTTGGAACCTTTAGTCAGTATCAACCACAAACACCAACAGAAACATCCAGATCGTTTCTTTTGAGCATATAAAACATTTTTGTTTTATTTTCATTTAGTTTTTTCAAGTGGAAATATTACTTTGCTGTTGTTGTTATATCTTTGTTTTTTTTTTTTTTTTTTTTTTTTTTGTTTTTTTTTTTTTTTTTTTTTTTTTTTTTGAGACAAAGTCTCACTGTGTAGTCCTGGCAGGCCTGGAGCTCAGGATGTAGACCAGACTGGTCTTGAACTTGAAGCAATCCTGCCCACCTCTCCCCTTCCAGGTGGTGGGGTTACGGTCACGTGGCACCATTTTTCTGTGGAAAATATTTATCGGATTTTTAAAAATTAAACAAGTTGTTTATTATTTGTGTGTGTGTGTGTGTGTGTGTGTGTGTGTGTGTGTGTGTGTGTGTGTGGTATTGGTGTGTGCGCCACAGTGCATACATGGAAGTCAGAAGACAACCCTGTGTGGTTAGTCCTCTTCCTCCACCTTGATGGGGTGGGTGTCTGAGGATCAAAGTTAGGTCTCCACACTTGAGCAGCAAATACCTGTACTTGCTAAGCCATTTTACTGGCTCCCTATTTTGGTTTTATTGATACACAGTCTCACCGTGTAGCCTCGGCTGGCCTGGAAGTTGCTGTGATCCTCCTGCCTCTCCCTCCCGAATGCTGGCGCTACAGTGGTGTGCTATTATGTCCAGCAGAAGATAAAAGTCTTTTAACAATGGGAAGCGAGTCTAAGCTAATCTTGTGATGTCTTCCTATGCTTTAAGCTTCCTTGGACTATTCGTGAATTTTCTTTGGCCTCAGCACTCTCTTGGACATTCATTACTTTTTAACTCGTCTCCCGACTCTTCCTTTTTCTGTACTTGGGGCCGTCATCTCCAGATAGTGTGAGTCTCTCTGGGGCCCTTTGTAAGCATGCCAAAGCAGAAGTGATGTGTCTGCTTTTATCTTTCCCCTCCCTGTTTCTCTCCTCTTAACCCCTCCTCTTCTCACCCTTCCTTCCTCTACTTCCCCTCAGGGCACTGGGGTTTGAACCCTGGACCTCCAGAATGCTAGGCAGGGCTCTAACCGGCCTCCAAGTGCTGAATTTCCAGATGCAAAGGGAGACACCTAAACCACATACTAAAGTCAATTGCTTTGCGTGTTAGAAGTTGAAGGCTATAGAAAAAGCAAGTGGGAGATCAGGAGACCTAAGGTGTAAACTTGTGGCTTTGAATAGGATGGTGAAGGCAGGCCTCCTGAAACATTAGAAGAACAATAGAAAAGGATCCTAGGAACCATTCTAGTTCATCAGCTCTTATGCTGGGACAGCTTGGGGGTGTGGTGGCAGGGGAGAAGCCTCATGATTTCTTCCCTGGACTGTTGCAGGAACTCTGAACGGATCATGGACCACCTCATCTTTTTCTACCTTTGAAAAACCTCTTTCTGCCTCCATGCTCTTGTCTTCATTATGGGCGCATTTCCAAAATGCTCCCCACAAACAGCTGTTGGGCCAAAACCTGACTCAGGAATGGCATATAATAGGGCCTGGCTGCCACCTGCCATTCCCACGTCAAATAGCACTTCCTGTCCCTCTGTTCTCTGTCGCCCAGAGTCACAGGGCATTGCCTCCCACCCATGCCTCCCTCTCTCTCTGTCCATCAGAATCTTTCTTGTGTGATCTTGAGCCCTGCACATTCCCTGGGTCAGAATCCAACCCTTTGTGGCCTTCTGGCTACAAAAGAGGCATCTGTTTACAGAGCATACGTGTAGTTCAGTTGTACTGTAGCTGCTAGGTGCCCATTTGGCTCCTGCACCAGGTTGGAAGCCCCTGGGTCCCCTTTGTGTCTTTGGATTCTGCTCGTGCTGTGAAAAGCTTCTGGAATGAGTTTCCCATTCGGTGGGCTCTTCCTGTTGTGTCTTGCAGATTGAAGCGCTGGTGAAGGATATGCAGAACCCGGAGACAGGAGTCAGAATGCAGAACCAGAGGGTCTTGGTCACCAGCGTCCCTCACGCCATGACAGGTGATGTGGCTTTGCGGCTTGGTTGTGACTCGGAACAAAACCCACAGGGGGATTGGCAAACTTGTGCACATGTGTGGTCCTGGTTGGTCCTGGTTGTTTGTTTGTTTTTGTCTAGAGTCAGCTAGAAAGAGGAAATTCAAGAAACCGCCTGTAGGCAAGTCTATAAGATATTTTCTTGTTAGGTGATTGACAGGGGCAGGCTCCGCCAGTGGAGGGGACAGTGTCACCCCTGGGTCCTGAGTTGTATTAGAAACCTGGCTGAGCAAGCTGTGAGGAGCAAGTCAGTAAGCAGCACCCCTCCGTGGCTTCTGCTTCAGTTCCTGCCTCCAGGTTCCTGTCTCGGCTTTGCTCAGTGGTCTATGACCTGAGATAAGAAACCAAATAAACGCTTTACTTCCTAAGCTGCTTTTGGTTACGGTGTTTTTATCACAGCAATAGAAACCTAAGACACCCGCCAAACTGACCACAGCCTGTGTTTATAAGTAAAGCTTTTTTTCTGTTTTATGTGAGCTACAGCTGCTTCCGTTCCAGCTGCAAAGGTGAAATCTATGGCTGTGCTCAGACGGCATTAGGTTTACAAAACTAAAATATTTACTGCTATTTGGCCAGGAAACCAAGGCTTTTGTCTCCCTTCACCCTTCTAATTCATACTCAGACCCTCTGAGCATTCCCATGAGAATGGAGCCCCTAGTTCCTCCTTGCATGAGGGCTTAAGGATACTCCAGAGCATTACTTGGAGAGAGTAGTGTATGTGAGGTGCTGGGTGTGAGCATAAGAATGCATTTTGCTTGCTCTGTTACCCATGCTCTGTGATGGGCTTTTGTAGTAGAGAAGATGTCATGAAGGCCTGTTGCCTGCAGAAGCTGGCTGCTTCTCTGAGCCAGGGGTTTGTGAGCCTGCACCCTTGACCCTACCCATGACCTGACTATTTCTCTGTCTCTCCTTCCCTCCCCTACTCTCTCTGCACATACATGTAGAGGGTCAGCCTTGGCTATTGTTCCTCAGGTGTTGTTGGAGAGCTTCTCTCCAGGTGCCACCAAGCCCTGTTAGTCCAACAACCCACTTGTAAAATAAACACACAGACATTTATATTATTTAAACTGCTTGGCCATTGGCTCAGGCCTACCATTGTCTAGCTCTTACTCTTATATTTAGCCCATTTCTGTTAATCTATACTTTGCCACATGGCTCATGGCTTACCAGTACCTTACATCTTTCTTGTCATAGCAGCGGCTGGCGGTGTCTCCCTGCCCCAGCCTTCACTTTCCAGAATTCTCCTTTTCCTTGTCACACCTACCCTATCCTTGCCTGGCTACTGGCCAATCAGCACTTTATTTATTTTAACCAATCAGATCAACACATTTGACATATAGAACATCCCACAGCACTTCCCCTTTTCTTTTTTTTTTTCAAAAAGCAAAGTTTTAACTTTTATGTAGTAAAATTTCAGATAACAAAACAATTTTCATTCAAGAATTATAATATTAAAGAAGATATCCTATCTATCTTATATTTGTGAGTCTAAGGTTTTATATCTAACTTATCTTTTATCATAACTGAGGAAATTATAACTATCCACATCAAAGACCTCAGAAGGATATAATATTACCTGAGAACCGGGAAAAGGATGCAAGCAACTTTCGGGAGTCTTGCAGGGTAGAGAGAGACAGCTGGCAGCCTGGACAGTCACCTAATGTTCCTTTGTAAAGTTGGGGTATTTGTCTTCAGCTCACAGGGCTAGAGTCTCTTGGTCATTTCTCTCAGAGTCCTGTAGAATGTCTGGCAGTTTCCTCTGCGAAGCAGGTACCTGAAGGACCATTTTGTCAAGCAAAGTTTAGTGGTCATCTTTCTATGGGTCCTGCATGTTCAGTTGATCAAGCAGTCCAGGCAAGAACAGTTTCTTGCCCAAATGGCTATTTTTACCAAGGTGAAGATAAGATATGAAGTGTCTTCAATGCCCATCCTCCTCTCTGAAGTAAATCGGTGTTGCCAGGAGCAGACATGTCTCACTGTCCAGAAAGTCTAAATTTTAAAAATGTTTTAAATGCCATATTCTGTAGGTCTTTGAAGTATTTGAAGATTACCTATCTATCTGAAATATCTCTATGTATATCTAGAAGACTTAACTAACATGGCTATGAGTGTGATTGTCATAGATGACTAATTATTAATCTATTTTTAATTATCCATTACAATTTTAAATGAGCTATACAAACACAATACCTTAAACAAGAGTAGAAATATACATAGTATAACAAAATTAACTTTAAGTTTGTATCAATAGACTAAAATCTATATCAATGTAAAACATTTTAAACAAGTTGTTGCTCTTTAGAAGTAAGTTCCTTAATCTAACCTTTCATCCTATTATATCTATATCATATCCCCTTTTCTTCTTTAGAAAGAGATCGCATTTATAATCAACCTGTTTTAAATAAAAATATTGTTTTTTTTTTCTGTCCCACACCAGAGGGCTCTTCTGATTTGGGACATAAAAATCTCTTAACCTTTTCTTTTAGCAATATGTCTGGGTTTAGAGAAGGAGTGAGCCAATTTCATCTCCAAAGCCAGCTTGATAATTTTGGGAAATTGGGTGTAGTTTTTCTTACTATTTCCTGCTGGAGGGGGTTGCTGTATCTTATGGGGACACAAAGAAATTTTAGGATTATGGAGTAGTCCATGAGGTTAAACCTCTGATCCAGTTGCCTTGAAACCATTCTGGATATTGGATCATCTGGGCCATGGTGTCATCGGAGACCTTTCAGGTGGTCTTGGCTGATCAAACCTGATGTATCTCAATCTGGAACAAATCCATAGCCTCTGGCTTTCTGTGGAAACAAAAGCAGAGACTCCTTTCCAAAGCAACATATCCTTATATCCAAATTTTGAAGTCAAGGTACCTTTAAAATTTACATATTTATTTAACTCAACAGCTTTTACAATCAAATATTTTTCTGTAGTTAAAAATCCCAAAGACAAGACAAACCAGATTCTCTGTGTAATATCCATCTTTGTAAGACTGAAACGCTGCTGTGGCTGTTGGCTCCACCCACCTCAGCTTCCCAACATGGCGGTGGTACAGTTTACCACCAGCTCTGGGTCTGGAGCCATGTGTACCATCAACTATCAGGAGCAGTTCTATCAAAGCAGTGCATAGCCCAGAAACCTTTTTTTTTTTAAACTAGCAAAGGCTAAATCTACCACACAGCAGAGTAAAGTGTTGCTTGTAGACTCCTCATTCCCACCACACTGCAGGTCAGACGCACACACCAGGAACCCGCCATAGTAGCTCAAACCAGCAGGCTGCCGCTAACTTGAGAGAGATAACTAGGAAGCTGTTTTTTAACTCCATTTTAGAAATTTTTTTTTTCAGGTTTTAGGTGGAAACTCTAGCCAACATGTAGGGTGCCATTTGTAGTTAGAGTTTTCCTGCATGGCCCACAGTCAGGACAAATCTGTCTTACCTGCCAGTCCCACATTCGCTCAGACCCAACCAAGTAAGCACACAGAGATTTACATTGTTTATAAACTGTATGGCCGTGGCAGGCTTCTTGCAATCTACTTCTTCTATCTTAAATCAACCCATTTCTATTAATCTATACTTTGCCACATGGCTCATGGCTTACCAGTACCTTACATCTTTCTTGTCATGGCAGCAGCTGGCAGTGTCTCCCTGCCCCAGCCTTCACTTTCCAGAATTCTCCTCTTCCTTGTCATGCCTACCCTATCCTTCCTGCCTGGCTACTGGCCAATAAGCACTTTATTTATTTTAACCAATCAGATCAACACATTTGACATACAGAACATCCTACAGTACTCAGGTGTCCTCCATCTTGTGAGACAGGGTCCCTAACTGGCCTTGAGCTTGCCTGTCCCCCCAACCTCCCTGCTACCACACTTGGCTTTAAAAACAAAACAACTTCCCTAAAATGGGTCTTGTGTAGATGGAATTCTAAATGGTTTTATTAAATAAGAAACAGAGCCAAATGCAGAGTTAAAAGCCCAAGAGGTCAGAGCAGTAGCAAAACCTCAACCTTACCAGTCACTGCGTCCTAACCCTGGGAGAGAGAGACCTTCTCCTAAAATATCACCATAGTCTTGGGAATCAAACTCAGGTCTTCCTGTTTGCGTGTGTGAAGCCCTTGAACAACTGAGCAGTCCCTAGCACCATGACTGTTTACTCTTCATATAAGGTGCCCTCATGTTGTAGAGATATGCTGTCTCCCATCACCCTTCTGATTGCTTTGAATGTGTCCTGTTCAAAACAAACAAACAAACAAACAAACAAACAAACAAACCAACCAAACAAACCAAACCAACCAACCAAACAACACACCATTAGGGTGGTCATATCTATCCTAATTTTCTTATGGGTGCTAACAGACATGGGGAGACAGAGCACTGGTGGATAAGACCTTACCACATTCATCAGGCATCTGCTGCCCCTGAGCTTCACAAGTTCATTCACGCCTGAGACGTTTCTCTCAGGTAGGGATCCCCGTTCATGTGTTACAGTGAGAAAACCAGGATGAGGGCAGTGTATTGTCAAGGGTTCCTCCAACACAGGTGACCGAAGACCCACTCTGGCTTGTTGGGGCAAACCCAGGAATTGATGGAGTACTTCAGGGCAGTTCAAGGACACATGGGAGGGTGAGACTCAGAGTGACCCTGGGCATCCAAAGGGTGGAGACCTAGGGGTAGGTTTTGGTTGGGCATCTCTGTTCTTCTCATTGTTTGAAGAGGCCACAGTCCTTGAAGGCAACCCTGTGGCTGTCAGTTCTGCCTTGAATTTGCTAATTCTGGACTAGAGGACCCTTCAGTGGGAGGTTCTTATCTTGCTCATTGGTAACCCCAGTGCTTGGAGTGGCTGTGTGTGTAAGGATGCCTAACAAAAGCTCACTAAATATGTGAATTAGTTCTGAGTTAGCTGTGCAAAGAGCCCTAGACATGAGTGGGGCACCTGGGGCTTAATCCCTCAAGTACCCTTCCTAGCCCTTCTCTCGTTTTCTCACTTAAAGTGTCAACAGAAAACCCTGTTTGAGAGGAAGGTGGCAGGGATAAAAGAGAGCATGGTGTTCAAGGGGCCAGCATGTGGCGGCTGATTCACAGTTTGTGAAAGTTGGAAGTTTCCTCCCCTGTGTCTGTCAACACCCAGGATAAAGTTAGGGGTAGGTATGACAACCCCTGTTTTATAGATGGGTCTATAGATACATAAAGGATTCTAAGAGGGCTATAGCTGTGGCTCAGTGGTTCAGCTCTTGCCTAACATGTGTGAGGTCCTAGGTTCAATCCCCAGTACTGAAACAAGGAAGAGATTGAGAACTAGTTCCCACAGCACTGAGCCCATTCGTGAGTGACCTCAAATTTGAGTCTGGCTTGGAGACTTATACTCCATCTTATCCCTTGCAGTGTGTATGAGTTTCCCTCCGTGAACATGGGCTACATGTGGTTTCTGGATTTGGGTGAGGCTGCCCTGTCTTCTCTTGAGTTCCCTCTCCTATAGAAACAGACCATGAGGAAGGAGCCCTCATCCTGCCAAGGCAGAGCCAATGACAGCAAATGTGCATCCAGCATCTTCTTCCATGACAGGAGCCAGGGCTTCCGGGAACAGTCGGCTGTGGAGCCAGCACGACCAGCCCGCCACGCTGCCAGCACAGTCCCTGTGGTGCAGATGCTAGGTGGCTCCATAAATTCATTTGGTCTATTTCGGGAAGCAGTTAAGCAGCTGAGAAAACCCTGGGCTCCTTAGTGGAGAGTGCTCATCAGTCTGATGTCTGCCTGAGGCGGTCTTTCAAGCTGCATGCCTTTAAAGAGAGGCATGGAGTAGAATGTTGGTTGACACACAGAGGCCTAGGATTTTAAGCAGGATTTCATATGAAGCAGGTTGCTTTGGAGCAGCCAGCTAGGGGTAGGTCAAAGTGAAGCGTCACAGGAGGTGAAGACGTTGGAAGCAGCAGGGTTGACATGTGAGTCCCCACAGAGACAATGGTTGGTTATCCACCGCAGCTGACAGAGTGCATAAGGAAGAGGTACAGGTTGTTCATACTTAACCACAACTGTGTCAGATAATTAGGTCCAGGGAGTACAAGTAGATCATAATAGACCTCTTTGGAAGGCTACAAAAGACATTTCCTTTTCCTACCTCCAAAGAGGAAAGTATCATTTATGACTGGCTAGCCACAAAGATGCTAATGTCAGGATCTTGAGCTCTGACCTTTGACATGCTTTGTGGGCCAGTTCCCATGTAGGTAGGACCAGACTCTCTACCTTTGGGAATCAGGCTGAGGATGTGGGGAATGTGATTATCAGCACTTACCAAGTAGTGTCTGAGTTGGGGGGTTGGTTCTGGGCATCTTGTTTTCTTTGGAGTTGCCCTGTTCTTCCAAAGGAAGCATCGGCTATGAGGCTAGAGGCCTCAGGCTGAGAATGAGCTCAGAACTCCCACCCGTTCTTTGGGAGCTCCAGACTTCTCTGGACTTATTTTGCCTCCATCCTTAGATAAACCTAAATACTCCAGGATGGGTAGCTGGGAGCATCATCTCTCTTGACTCATCTCCACCCGCCTCTCCTGCCTTTTATTCTACACAGTCTCAGCTCTGTGCAGTGCCCCTCCAGAACCTAAGATTGGCAGGGCCTGAGGCAAAAGTACAAAGGGAAGCCCACATTGTATTTTCCAAGGTTTTCTATCAACCTACAAAACGTTACTAAAATAGGTTCCCTCCTCCACTGCGATCAAAGCACCTTTGAACCAACCTTTAAGGTTTGAATTTAGAGTTCTCTTGCTCCCGAGTGTCGTAACCTGGAGACTTGAATGTAGGAGAGCTATCCCTGCCTTACCCCTTCTTCAGTTCCCTTCCCTGGTTCTGGTCCACTCTTGTATGTAAAACTCCATTCAGAACCCTAGCTGGCTTTGGACCTATTTTTTTCTTTCCAAATATTTAGACTCAGACTCGTTACTGTTTAATTGATGAGTGGTGGTCTTTAAATTATTATATGGTAAAAAGATAAAGACAGTGATTGAGGTAAAGACTGAGTATGGAGATGGAAACAG
The DNA here is from genome assembly GCF_903995425.1 of Onychomys torridus. NCBI lineage: Eukaryota > Metazoa > Chordata > Mammalia > Rodentia > Cricetidae > Onychomys > Onychomys torridus. Next base: position 97,193,914 of record NC_050450.1, on the reverse strand, counting down.
AAGAATTATGAGTTCCAGACTACATTGACTATACACAGTGATTTAACACTCAGCCTGGACAATTTAGTAAGACTCTGCCTCCAAATAAAAACGAACACGTGAACGAAGAAAGACAGAGTGTAGTGGAGGTTAAGCTGCAGATCTGGTGGGGTCAGGTCACAGTGGCTCTGAATAGTTCTGAGTTATTTGAGTGAATGGATGGGGTCTCTCAGGGACAGGGTCACCACCAAGGAGTGAGAACACAGCCTGGAGGAGAGCATGGTAGTCCTGGGCTGTGTTAAGAGGCTTTGACACTGATCAGATCCGTCTCTGTTTTGTAGGAGGTGATGTTCTACAGTGGATCATCCAGCGCCTTTGGATCTCTAACCTGGGTGAGGCCTTGGCCTATGCAGTTACTGATTGCTGTGCATGCAGTACTACAGGGAAACGAAAAATATGGGTGTAGTTGTGTTTTTTTTTTAACTCTTTGGGGGCCTGCCACCCAGCTCTCAAATAAATACACGGAGACTTGTTCTTACGTAAGAATGCCTGACCTTACCCTGGCTTGTTTCTAGCCAGCTTTTCTAAATTAAATTATCCTGTTTGTCTTTATGTCTTGCCTCTGGGCTTTTACCTTTCTTTATTCTACATATCTTTATTTCCTTCTTAATCTGTGGCTGGCTGTGTGTCTGGGTGGCTGGCCCCTGGTGTCCTCCGTTCCTCCTTTTTTCACTCCTCCCTCTTCTCTATTCCTTGAGCCTAGATTTCTCTTTCTATTTATTCTTTCTGCCTGCCAACCCGGCCTATCCCTCTCTCCTGCCTAGCTATTGGCCATTCAGCTCTTTATTAGACCAATCAGGTGCTTTAGACAGGCAAAGTAACACAGCTTCACAGAGTTAAACAAATGCAACATAAAAGAATGCAACACACCTTTGCATCATTAAGCAAATATTCCAAAGCATAAACGAATGTAACACATCTTCAACTAATATTTCACAACACAGGAGGCTTTGCAGGAGTTACCAAGAAATTCACTTCTCTATTGGAAAGACAGGACCTTAGTGAATAAAACAACCAGAGTCAAAAGCAGAGGCAAGGGCTGGAGAGAAGAGGGCTCAATGGATAAAGTGCTTGCTGTACAAGCATGAGGAACTGAATCCAAACTCTTAGCACTCATGCAAAAAGCAGAACAAGTCTGTAAACCCAGCCCTGGGAGTTGGAGGTGAGGTGGGAGAGGTCTTGTGGGCTCACTGGTCAGCTATTCTAGCTGAAACCATGAGTTCAGGGTTCAGTGAGAGACCCTGCCTGAAAAAAACAATGTGGAGAGCAATAGAGGAGATCTGACATTGGCTCTGACTTACACACATGTACATGCTCTTGCTCACACACTCATATACTACATATACATATACTCATATACACATACATACATACACATGCACAAAAAAATCAAACAAATCCTTAAAAAAGAACCTCTTTTCCAGCCCTCAGGTTTTATGTTGAAAGGATAGAGTACTCTCTTGGAGTTTTGGGGACAGGCTGAACCTTGAGATTCTGGTTTTGGCCTCTGCTTTTAACTTTTATCTGGAAACTTCTTCTCCCCAGAGGCACAGAACCTGGGCAATTTTATTGTCAAGTATGGCTACATCTATCCTTTGCAAGACCCCAAGAATCTTATCCTCAAGCCTGACAGCAGTCTCTACAGGTTTCAGGTGAGCTTTGACCTTGACCTCAAGTGGTAATGTGAGGTAGACCTTGGGAAGGCCTACAAGTTGGCCTTATACCCTCACAGATCAGGGATTTAGAAATGGTGCAGAGGGATAAGATAGTGTTGTCTTTCTCATCCCAGGGATGAGGATCTATGAGGTTCCAGCCCAGTGAGTAACCATGGTTTTCCTGTTTTGTTTTGTAGACACCATATTTCTGGCCCACTCAGCAATGGCCAGCTGAAGACACAGATTATGGTAAATACTTCCTTTACTCATATGTCTCTGCCTTTGCCTACCACACTGCTCATTTGCATGCTGCATTTGGGTGACATTTGTCTAGCTGTCATTGTGACCTTTATGTCTGCTCACATCTGTATTGGAAGTATCCCTGGAGGCTGGGGTGGGGGAATGGGAAGGAACCTAGTTGGCTGAACATCTTTTCTGGCTGCCTAAGGGTTTTTGGAATATGACAATGATAGAAAATGCCATTGCTTTCTTTTCCAGCCATCTATCTTGCTAAGCGAAATATCAAGAAGAAAGGGATTTTAGAAGAATATGAAAAGGTACAGAGACTTATCCAAGTAGAGTTTTATAATGGAGTGAATGTAGTCATGAGCTATTTCTCTCTCTTCCCTATATTACTACATCTGTCTATCCATCATTTGTTTATCTACCCATCTGTCCTCCATCTATCCTTCATCCTTCCATCATCTATCCATCTCCATCCATCCATCCATCCATCCATCCATCCATCCAACCATCCATCCATCCATCTATCCATTCATCACTTATCTACCCTTCTACATATATCTACTCATCAGCTAATCTATTTTTCATCTGTCTTCTGTATATCCACATCCACTCATCATCTATCCATGGATCATCCTTCTGTCATCCATCCATCCATCACCTATACATTCATCATCCATCTATCTACTCTTCTACATCTATCTCATCATCTAATCTGTCTATCCATCTGTCATCTAAAATCCACACCCATCCATCATCTGTCCGTTCATCATCCATCTATCCGTCCATCCATCCATCCATCCATCCATCCATCCATCCTCCACCTATCTACTCTTCTACTTCTATCTACCCTTCACTAATCCATCCATTATCTGTCATCTGTATATCACATCCATTCATCACCTATCCATCATTCATCCATCCACCTATTGTCCATCTGTTTACCCATCCATTGATTTGTTTACAGCTTACTGAAAAGATCCTTTTCCATGTGTAGCTTCAGTTTTCTCCTGCCTTAGTGGTTACTGGGGGCACTGTGGCTGCTCTGTTCTTTTTGTTATACTCAAATGATATAACTTAATATACATGATAACACACAACCCTGCATTAACATATTTGAACTTAAATTTATAGTGTGAAAAACAATAGCAAAGGCTTTTATTTTTGGCTGAGTGAGTCAGATTTCTCAAAGAATGTGCCTAAAACTTCAGAAGGTATCTCAGTTTCATTCTGTTACTGTGATAAACATCATGACCAAAAAAACAACTCTGGGAAGAAAGAGTTTATTTCAGCTTATACTTCCAGGTTACAGTCCATTACTGAGGAAAATCAAGGCAGAACCTGAAGCACAAGTTGTAGAGGAATAATGCTGTTTACTGTCTTTCTCTCTGGCTTATGCTCAGCTAATTTTCTCATATAGTTCAAGATCACCTGCCTAGGACCACCTATGTAGGAACAGTACTGCCCAAAGTGGGCTGGGATTCATATGTCAATTAACCATCCCACAAGATGATGTGCCACAGCCAATGGGATCAAGGCAATTCTTTAATTGAGATTCCCTTTTCCAAGGTGACTCTAGGTTGTGTAAATTTAAAGCAAAATTAAAACAAAAACTAACCCAGTACATAAGGCTGATACATCTATTGGAGCATAATATTCTTTATGAGTTTTAATTCTTTAAAAACTTATTCATCCATCACACCAAGTCAGAGTAATCCTTGGGAATTCTCTATTAGCATATATTAATAGCATAAAATATTGGATTTCATTGTGATAGTTTCATACACAATTTGCAGGCCTTCTTCCTTCCTCCCTCCCTCCTCTCTCCTCTTCCCCCCTCCTCATTCCCTTCCCCCTTCCCTCACTCTTCTCTCTCTCTCTCTCTCTCTCTCTCTCTCTCTCTCTCTCTCTCTCTCTCTCTCTCTCTCTCTCTCTCTCCCCTTCTAGTAGGCAAGTGTTCTGAACTATACTCTAAGCTCATTTAAAAACTTTTTTGTTGAGACAGGGTCCCACTGTGTTACTCAGGCTGGACTTGAACTCATGATCCTGTCTCAGCCCCTTGAGGAACTGGGGTCTCAGGCCTGTACCACAAGGCCTAGCTCACTTTCCGTATTCTTGAGTCCTGTTGTTGACTGTGGATTCCACTTGCATCTTCCCACCTTTCTTCTAATCAGATTTGGGATAATTTGTTTTGTTTTATTCATTTATTTTGACATAGGGTTTCTCTGTGTAGCCCTGGCTGTCCTGGCGTGTACCACTACCGCCTGGCTTTGGGTTTTTTTCTTTTTTTGTTGTTATTGGTTTTAATTGGTGGGGAGGGATGGGTTTATTTTAAACAAAGCAAACGAAACCAAGGACAGTGAGGCTGTGGGAGACGCTGGGCTGTGCAGAGCCGGGGTGTCCTTTGTGACTTGATGTTGTCCCTGCTGTTTGTGGTCTGTCCTGCAAGGCTTGCTGTCCTCATTTTGTTATTCTTTCCTAGGAAAATTATGATTTCCTGAACAAAAAAATCAATTACAAGTGGGATTTTGTCATCATGCAGGCCAAAGAGCAGTACCGGTGAGTGAAAAGGTCTCAGGTCTTGTCTACTGGCTGCCTCTCTCTCCCCTTCCGCTTTCCTGTTGTCTTACTGCACTTAAATTCTGGGGGTATGTGTGTGTATGTGTGGTGTGTGTGGTGTGTATGTGCTGTATGTGTGTGTGTGGTGTGTGTGTATGTGTGTGTGTGTGTGGTGTGTATATGTGTGTGGTGTGTATGTGGTGTATGTGTGTGTATGTGTGGTGTGTGTGGTGTGTATGTGCTGTATGTGTGTATGTGGAGTGTGTGTATGTGTGTGTGGTGTGTATATGTGTGTGATATGTATGTGGTGTATGTGTGTGTATGTGTGGTGTGTGGTGCGTATGTGCTGTATCTGTGTATGTGGTGTGTGTGTATATGTGTGTATGTGTGGTGTGTGTGGTGTGTATGTGCTGTATGTGTGTATGTGGTGTGTGTGTATGTGTGTGTGTGTGGTGTGTATATGTGTGTGGTGTGTATGTGGTGTATGTGTGTGTATGTGTGGTGTGTGTGGTGTGTGTGGTGTGTATGTACTGTATGTGTGTATGTGGTGTGTGTGTATGTGTGGTGTGTATGTGCTGTATGTGTGTATGTGGTGTGTGTGTGTGTGTGGTGTGTATGTGTGTGGTGTGTATATGTGTGTGATGTGTATGTGGTCTATGTGTGTGTATGTGTGGTGTATATGTAGTATATGTGTGTGTATATATGGTATGTGTGTATGTGTGTGTGTGTGGTGTGTGTGTGTGGTGTGTGTGTGTGTGTGTGTATGTGGGGTGTATGTGTATATGTATATAGGATGTATATGTATGTGGGGTATGTATGTGTGTGGTGTGTGTGGGGTGTGTGTATGTGTGGTGTATATGTAGTATATGTGTGTGTGTATATGGTATGTGTGTATGTGTGTGTGTGTCTGTGTGTGTGGTGTGTGTGTGTGTGTGTGTATGTGGGGTGTATGTGTATATGTGTATAGGATGTATATGTATGTGGGGTATGTATGTGTGTGGTGTGTGGGGTGTGTGTGTATGTGTGGTGTATGTGGGTAGGGTGTATGTATGGTATGTGTATGTGGTGTGCATGCATGTGTGTGGTATGTATGTGGGGTCTGTGTGTATGAGGTGTGTGTGTGTGTGTGTGTGTGTGTGTACATATGTGTCTGTGTGCTCAGGTTAGAAAATAACCTTGTGGGGCTGGAGAGATGGCTCAGAAGTTAAGAGCACTGACTGCTCTTCCAGAGGTCCTGAGTTCAATTCCCAGCACCCACATGGTGGCTCACAACCATCTGTAATGAGATCTGGCATCCTCTTCTGTGTACATAATAAATAAATAAACCTTTAAAAAAAAGAAGATACCTTGCCGATGTCTCAGGTACCAGCCCCCTTATTATTTGAAGCTGAATCTCTCACTGGCTTGGGACTCTCTGGTTCCAGGTGAGCCAGGCTGGCTGGCCTGAGAACTCCAGGGATCTGCCTAACTCTGTCTCTCCAGTGGAATGACAAGGACATGAAACCATGCCAGCTTTAAAAAAATATTTATCTATTTATGTGGGTTCTGTAGGATTAGACTCAGGTCCTCATGCTTGGGAGGCAAATACTTTACCAGCTGACACATCACCCCATTCTACTGGGTCCTTTGATTAAAATCAGGCCATAATGGGCATGTATGTGATCAAGTCCAGGCTAGAGCTAGGGACAAAGGACACAGTCCAGAATGCCAGGCAGACGTGACACAGTAGGACACACTACTATGAGATGAGGGTCACGTGGCAGGGTTCATAGAGGGAGCTGCTGGAACAGACAGAACCCTTTAGCTAGGAAGGCCATTGATGTTGGGTGGAGGGAGGGAGTTGAGGAGGAGAGGGTATGTTCTAAGCAGGAAGGAGACAGGAGAGTGCCCTGTGTAGGTGTTTTCTGTGTCTGGAGCAGAGTGTGAAGATGTGTAGAACGGGCAATGCCTTCTCCCCCTGAACAACTCGCAGGCCCTATGGGCTTCATGTCTTACACATTTGTGCCTACTGTAGGCCACCCACAGCTTTGACGTGCCTTCTCTTACCTCAGGATCCACAATGCAAATCTAGGAATTGAAGTGAGACCCCAGTTCATGGAAGTGCAGGGCTTGTTTTGGCCTATGATTTTGAAGTACAATCCATGGAGTCAGGAGCACAGGGCGACTGGTCACATGGCACCCACACTCAGGAAGCAGACAGAGAGAGGAAAGCTGGTGCTTAGCTTGCCTCTGCCTTTCTAGTCAGTCCAGCCCATGGGATGGTGCTGCCCATGCTCAAGACAGGTTTCCCCACCTCGGCTAAACTTTCTAGAAATGCCCTCACAGTCATCTCCAGAGATGTGCCTCTTGAGAGATTCTAATCAGTCAAGCTGATGGTAAAGATTAACCATCATGCCCTAATGCGGCACTGGTAAGAGATCTCTCATTGCTCTTTCAGACACTAACATGTTGCTGCCTGGCATACTTGAGACAAAGCAATACAGAGGGAACCTTCTAACACACCATCGATACTTGTTTACAAGGCTTCACTTGGTGTTCACGCGTGCCATCTTATTTTAAATTAGTGTGGCAGAAATCTCTTTAAGTTGGGAAACTGAGGCTTGGAGAGGTTACAGGTCACCTTGGTTGGGCTGGAATGATTAAATTCTATTCAGTGCACCAAGGTTTGCATTCCCAGCGGGTCCAGCCCTAAGCTGGACCAGAGATGGAGTTGTGTCTGTCTCCCAGCCCTCCACGTTCCTGTGCTTCTGCGCTCCAAGTGGGACAATCCCAGCCGCCCACACACCCTGACATAACCCTTCCAGGAGCTGCAGCTCGCAGCTGTTCTCAGTGGCTCCCACTTCCTCCTCCACCAGCTCTAGAGAGATCTCTGATTCCCTGGGAAATTCTCTCCTCTCTTCACTTCCAGGTGCTGTAGGATGGGGAATTCCTAAAAGGCTCAACTCTTCTGAGACACCAGGTTCCCCTGAACTCCATGACTTAAAGACTGCCTCAGATTTCAGATTTAGGATCCCACCACAAAACTAGATGGGCCATGTGGGTTGGCCCATGGGGTAGTTTTTGTTATGCTGACCCCCCCCCCCCACTTCCTCCTCCTCCTCCTCCTCCTCCTCCTCTTGTGGCGGTATGGCAGCTCTTCCTTTTGTGGTCCAGCCTCAGCAACTGCACACACTATGCCTGACACTCTATGGGTGAGAGGCAGCACAAAACCCCACCGGGTTCTCAGGGGAGGGGACTGGACCTTTCCACCGATGGAAAAGCATGCAGACATATTTCAGAACTACTACAGAGACCATCCTTGTGTTTGCTTCATAGTTTCTGTAATGTTTCCTCGTAGTCCAAACGCCATAGGCAAGCCTATATTTGTTTATTGAGGGTTCGTGTAATGCTTGAACTAAAAGCTACTCAAAGGCTGGGGCTATGTTTTGACTCTCAGTAACTGGAACACAGAGGGAGATTAATAAGACCATGAATGAGTAAAAGGTTAAACAAATGCTATTGTGAATAAAAGTCATCTGCTCGCCTAAATGAATTCCTCATGTACTGGCTCTTTTGAATGGCATCTGTCAGGGCTCCACTGCAATCGTGTGTGTCACATAGATGCTGATGAGCAAAGCCAGAGGGGCCTGCTGGGGTTATTAGAGACGGCCTCAATTGACAAGACTGACTAGCTTCGTAGGAAGCATGCTCGCCTCAGGCTGCTTGTGGTCCATCCTCCTGAGGACTCAGGCTGGTTAACTTGGTGGAAAATCCATTAGGTTGTTAAGGGGGAGCGGGGGCAACAGTGTTTATATTTCATTTCCAGAGGAGGTTGGTAAAGCACCCTGCTGGAATGGCACTGCTCACCCATCTGGCTCTCTGGACGCTATTATGTTATTCACAGAACATTAATGGGGAAATAAATCCACCAGCTCTGTTGTGAGGAGGGTGTGTGCGTCATCTCATGTTGCCGGTTGCCTGGAAAAGCAGACGTTAATAAATGTGAGCACAGTTAGCCCTGGAAGTGAGACTGAATGGTGCCCTTGGCAAAATAATGAGTGTTTCTTCCCTTCTGGAGGAGGGGGCTCAGCATCATTTCCTCCTGCAGTGGCACAGAGGAGATGGTTAGACAAAACGTGACCTTTAAGTTCCCAGCAGGCCCAAGAAAAAGCTCTGACTTGTCACCAACTCACTGGAGTGACAGAGAAGGACAAACAGGTAGGGAGACTTTCTGAGATTACCACTGCCCTGTCACAGCTCTGGTGTGGACTGCTACCTGCCTGTCCCAATGTTGATCTTTGTCAAAGCAGGGAAACCAGTCTGAAGCTGGGGAGGCCAAATATTGGCCCCCAGGCTCATCATCTCTGCCCCTTCCAGTAGTGAAGCTGGTGATGCTGGTCTGATTCCAGAGCTGGTCATGGTGGCACCATCTAAATCATTGCAGCCCAAGAAGGAGAACAAACTCCTTGACTCCTAGAGAGAGTGTAGCCTCAGAAAAGCCTTCAACACTTCAGTTTTTGGTACTTAACAGTGACAGACAAGCTGTAAGGACCCCACCAGGACAAGGGTGAGGCTGGAAAATTCCCTGGGAGAACTAACTAGGATCAAACGAACCAATGAGGGTTGGATTGGCACCTGGGGCATAAGCATGTTAGCAGTACTTGCTGTCTCTGTTATCATTATGGCTCCCGGGGATTATTTGAACAGATGGGGAAAGTGGTCCAAGGCACCAAGAATGGAAGCTATCTTAGACCAAGACATGTGAAGTGCTCCTGGCCTTGAACATGTTTTTTTTTTTTTTCTTTTTTTTAGGACTGGCAAGGAAAGGAATAAGGCCGACAGGTACGCGCTGGATTGCCAGGAGAAGGCATACTGGCTGGTGCATCGGAGCCCAGTGAGTGCGGGTTCCCCATCCCTTCTGAGCCCCACCCTCCAGAACTGGGTTCCCCATCCCTTCTGAGCCCCACCCTGCTGTGGATATCGCTCTGTGTAAATAAAATGCTGATTGGCCAGTAGCCAGGGAGGAAGTATAGGCAGGAGAAGCAGAGAAGAGAATTCTGGGAACAGGAAGGCAGAGGGAGAGACACTGCCAGCCGCTGCCATGAGAAGCAACATGTAAAGATACCAGTAAGCCACAGGCCATGTGGCAAAGTATAGACTAAGAGAAATGGGTTTATTTAAGATAGAAGAAGTAGATGACAAGAAGCCTGCCACGGCCATACAGTTTGTAAGCAATATAAGTTTCTGTGTGTTTACTTGAATTGGGTCTGAGCGACTGTGGGACTGGCAGGTAAGAGAGACTTGTCCTGACTGTGGGCCAGGCAGAAAAACTCCAACTACACCACCCTCCTGAACTGGGTTCCCCATCCCTTCTGAGCCCCTACTCTCCAGAACTGGTTTCCCCTGTTCCTTCTGAGCCCCCACCCTCCAGAACTGGGTTCCCCTGTCCCTTCTGAGCCCCCACCCTCCAGAACTGGGTTCCCCTGTCCCTTCTGAGCTTCCCACCAACCAGAACTGGGTTCCCCTGTCCCTTCTGAGCTCCCACCCTGCAGAACTGGGTTCCCCATCCCTTCTGAGCTCTCCACCCTCCAGAACTGGGTTCCCCATCCCTTCTGAGCTCTCCACCCTCCAGAACTGGGTTCCCCATCCCTTCTGAGCTCTCCACTCTCCAGAACTGGGTTCCCCTGTCCCTTCTGAGCTCCCCCACCCTCTGGTACTCATTTAACCTCAGCTGCCTCTGGCTGCCCACCTGCCAGGGTTCGAATTGGATTAGCAGGAGGATCTGTTCAGGGTGGGCTACTTGGATGAAGAGGCCTCGTGCTGTGTCTTGGTGAGGCACTTCTGGCCTGTCTGTCGGTGTTAAGTGTTGCTCTTATCTGAGCAACCAGAATCAACTCTTTGGTCACAAGGGCTTGGCCATCTTTGTTGTCGTTTAGGAAAAGAATATTAGAAGAAAATCTGGGAGCACAGGTCCCTAGTGAGAAAAATGAACCACTGTGAGGACAGACAGTCCGCAGAGCCAAAGCTGCCCTGGGTGTCTCCAGCTCTGTCTCCTCCTCCTTGGTCCAGGTCAGCAGCTGGAATGAGAGGAGGAAGGAAGGATGGGGCAGGCTTTCAACTTCTTATTGCTTAGAGTGCCTTGCTTCTTTGGCATTGGGACTTCTTTTTCATTTTATGTGTCTGAATGTTTTGCCTCCATGTGTGAATGAGTACCAGGTGCGTGCCCGGTGCTCTTGGAGGTCAGAAGAGGATGTTGGATCCTCTGGTACTGGAGTTGCAGATGTTTCTGAGCCTCCTGTGGTGCTGGAAATGGAATGTGGGTCCTCTGCAAAAGCAGCCAGTGTTCTTAACCACTGAGCCATCTCTCTAACCCTGCTTTGGGACTTCTAATGGCTCCAAGAGACAGGCTGTCCATAATGGATGTAACTTGTTCCATCTCGGTATTAGGAAGTGGCAGTCTCCTTCCCTAGCATTCCATTAGAGTTATCTCTGCTGCCTCAGTTTCCTCCAGTGTCAAGGCCATATGCTCTTCCCTCAGGGTGACAGAAAATGGGAGAGGTGACAGAGATTTAAGAAAGCGAAGCATTCAGAACAAATGCTCTTTCTCCTCCTCTTTTATTGACCTTGCCTCCTGAAATGACCAGACATGCTCAGAGCAGGAAGTGAATTGTGTCAGGGATGGTGCTAAAACCCGACATCAATCCATCAGAGTCTGGCTATTTACTTACCTTTGCATATTTCCAACAGATTTTTCTTAAGCTGTTGCCACTGTGGTATGTGGTTTGGATGTTGCATTGCTGAAGTGAACGTTCTGGGCTTGATTCCCAAGTAGCTTATTTCGTTTATCTCTGTCTCAGAGGAAAACCACATTTTAGGTGCCTGACGCAGGCTCCTGGCCTGGGGGTTGGTTGTAGGTGACAGAGCTCAGAGTGCTGGGGCCTCAGTGCTCCCCTTGGAAGCTTTGGGGTGAGGCTGTTTTGTGCACTGTAGAGAGCCGCGGGTAGCCGCACCCTAAAGATGGCTCTGGCTTTTACCCTCTGTCTTCCCGATGGCAAACATTCTTTATGGTAAACAGCTCCTTATTTGGCTGTGGCTGGATTCGTGTGTTGTTGGCATATGCGTGAACCTGTGGACAGTGCCCACGTGGCTGCTTGGGGTTGGCAGCCCAGCCCTACTTAGGTGCTGGGAGAGGCTTGCCCCAGCGAGAGAGACACAATGTAACTAATCAAAGGTCTGATTAAACTGTAATGAAAAGGATCCCGGTGTCGCGTCTTCCTTGCTGGTCAAGGCGGGCGCGACAGTGCACTTCACATTGCTCATGTGTTCTAAAAGACGAGGGGAATGGCCAGTTCACACTTACTTTCTGAGATGGCCCTGTGTCACCAAAACCAGGGGCACTCTGCTCCTTTCATTGTGGAGAATGGCTTCCCCAGTGTGTGTCCAGAGACTCCATGATAGGAGAAGGCCACTATGGCTGCAGCCCTTACAAAGGACTGGTCAGGCTGCTCAATGAGCTGCACAGGATGCCTCCCCCCACCTTGGTCCCCTTACCCAGAAGTCCAGAGGAAAGAAACACATAACACTCCACTCGGATCCTCCTTATTTTCCTGGTGTAAGCCACTTTCCCTGAGGAGGCTGAGGGGCTCTTCACAGCCAGATACATGAGTACATATGATGTGGTATCTGCATGACCTTGTCCTTCCTCCTGTCTCTGTCAACATGATACCATCTTGCCTCCATCACCTCCTTCACTTAGTAAATTTTCACTACTAATACCACCATTACCACCACCATCACCATCATCACCACTGCCACCACCATCACTACTATTATTACACCATGATCATCACACACATACACACACACACACACACACACATCACCATCATCACCACTGCCACCACCATCACTACTATTATTACACCATGATCAACACACACACACACACACACACACACACACACACACACACAACCACCATCATCACCAGCACCATCACACACATCATTACCATCACCATTACCACCACTGCCTCCAGCATCACCACCACATTATCATTATTATCACCGCCATCACCATCACCCTTGCTATCATCAACATACCAGATCTGAGTTGAAAATTCACATCTCACTAAGTATTCTGCTTTCATTTCTCTGTTTACTCTTTGCAGTCCTGTATGGAAAGCAGTGTTATTCCCCTTTGACTGATAAACAAACTGAGGCTCGGGGATGCTGTAATTTCTCCACCTACACATCTCCTATGTGCTAGAGGATCTCAATCCACACACTTAGTTAACTACGCAGCCCTCTCTCTTAGCCCCTATGCTCCATTTGCCTCCTGTGACAATGTCACCTGATGTCCTTGTGTATTTTGGTTTGTTTGTAACCTTCTGAGTCACCAGTGCTCTGTAAACATAAACAATTGTGTTCAAACAAGCCTGGCTACTTTGTTAGCATGTGGTACCCTAGTTCAGAGTGAAGCTTTGGAAGGCTTGGGGCAACCTGAAAATTCAGAGGACAGGACTGGAGAGATGGCTCAGTGGTTAAGAGCTCTGCTTGCTCTTCCAGAGGTCCTGAGTTCAATTCCTAGCAACCACATGTGGCTCACAAAGATCTATAATGGGATCTGAGGCCCTCTTCTGGCATGAAGTTGAACATGCAGATAGAGCACTCATATACATTAAATAAGTAAATAAATCTCATAAAAAATGCCAAGGACACAAAACTGCCCCTCCTGTCCGGTCTCCTCACTGTTGGCCTCCTCAGTTGAAACCCACCTAGCATCAAGAATGAAGCAGGACTGTATGTGGGTCTGCTGTCTCTGACTCCCCTAGAATACTCTTCACCTCTTGCTGGCCAGCACAGGGAAGATGGTGTTCTGTTCAAGGAACACCTCTGCCTGGAATAGAGCAATCTGTCTGACAAGCTTAGGGAGCCCTGGAGCCCACAGACTGCCAGACTGTCTCCAGGAGACCTAAACAAACCCTCAGCGCAGTGGGAAAAGAGCCAGCCAAGCATTTGGCTCTGTAGATGCTGAGCACGGGCTCTGTAGACTCACTGTGGCCACCTGTTAGATTAGAGTGTGATGTGGCCACAGCTACCAGATAATCTGTTTACTTGTTCATTTGTCTGTTTCTTTTTTTTCTTTTCTTTCCAATTCTTTGAATGCTTACATGTGTGCATATGTGTGTGTGTGTGTGTGTGCGTGCGTGTGCATGTGCGTGGGTGCGTGCGTGTGCATGTGCGTGTGTGTGTGTGTGTGTGTGTGTATGTGTATTGTATATGTTTGCTGTTTGCAGGCGTGGGGACACATGTGTGTATGTATGCATGTAGATGCCTGGAGTTGATGTCAGATTCATCCTCAATGGCTTTTCCACTTCATTTGCTGAGGCATGTGTCAAATCCAGAGCTCACTCATGTAGGTAGCCTCACTATCCAGCTTGCTCTAGGGATCCCCTCTCTGTCTTCTAAGGCTGGAATTGTTGGCTGGCTGACACACCCATCCATCACTTATGTGGATCTGGAGTCTGAACTCTATACCTCCAGTGTGCTCAGCAGGAGCTTTAGCCACTGAGGCATCTCCCCAGCCTCTCATTTGTCTCTTTCTTAATCCTTAAATCCCTTACTGGGCCTTGACTATCAGGAAAGGAGTGTTGGGCATGTAATACCAGCTAGACGTCACTGAGTCTGTACTGTATACTTGTGAAGAAAGGGCAGCGGTCTGATGCCACATCCAGAAAGGCATCCTTAGCAGAGGGTGAGATCAGACATGGGTCTAAAACATAGATCTGAGCATGATACCCACAGTATAAATGAACATGGGGATGGCTTCTTCCCCACAAAGCTAAGTACGACTTTGAACTCCTGCCCCACCTGCCTTACCCAGTTCTGTGTTGCTAGGGATGTAATGTAACCCAGGGCTTCACTCTGCCAGGCAAGCACTCTGCCAGCTGAGCTACACCCCCAGCCTGAGACATGACTTCTTCAACAAACTGTCTTAAGGTTTCCTTTCGTCTTCACTGGGCCACCTGGGCACCACCAGTGACTCTGTCTTCTGAGGGTACAGTCCATTACTCAGGCCTGACTTTCTAGAAAGGCTCTTTTGTGGCCTTGTGTTCTAAGGCAAGCTGCCACGTGAATAAACATTCAACTAAACAGTCTTCATTAGAGCCACATACATAGATACCAACAGAGAAAGTAACCATTCTCCATTTCCTGCTGAGGTTGAGCTAAATGTCCCATATCGGAGAACGGCAAAATAATTTAAGGTATATCCAGGGTGATGGGACAGTGTGAGATAATTAAAATGCTATGGTCAGAGCCCATTCATTAACCTAGGAAATAGTCTGACACATAGTGATGTATCACAAAACAGTATGGGACACTTGATAGATGTTGGTGGCAATTAAAAAAAAAAACTGTAACTTTTAGATGTTTATTTTATGTCAGTTGTTCTTGAGGCCATTGGGATATTTGCCTTATGAGCTGGGACAGCCACGGTTCATGATCTCAAGGAACTTACTATAGGACAGTGAAGGAAACAGTGACTAAAACTGTCATGCAAATGAATGGTAATGTACAGAGTGCCAGGCAAGCTTGCAGAAGGAAGGGACCTGCATCAGCCCAGGCGCCAGGGGACACCTCCACATGGAAGTGACCTCCAAGCTGAGCTGTGCTTGGGACAGGCTTCTCTAACTCTTCAACCTAAAGCCATCTCCTCATCTCAGCCTCATCTTTCTTCCTCTTTCTCCTTGTTTTACTCTGTTTATAAAGCAATGTAGTGTTTTGTTTATCTTTGTAGTTAGAGTTTTCCAGCCTGGCCCACAGTCAGGACAAATCTCTCTCACCCGCCAGGCCCATAGACGCTCAGAACCAACCAAGTAAACACACAGAGACTTATATTGCTTACAATCTGTATGGCCGTGGCAGGCTTCTTGTTATCTACTTCTTCTATCTTAAATTAACCCATTTCTGTTAGGCTATACTTTGCTTCATGGCTTGTGGCTTACCAGTGTCTTTATATGTTGCTTCTCATGGCAGCGGCTGGCAGTGTCTCTCTGCCCCAGCCTTTACTTCCCAGAATTCTCTTCTCTCTTGTCCCACCTATACGTCCACTGGCCAAACAGCATTTTATTTACACAGAGCGATATCCACAGCATATCTTCTCTGACCCATGAGCCTAAAGGGTCTGAGGCTTTGGGGGAAGAGAGCGTTGGCTGGTGGAGAATTAGAGAGTAGACATGAGTGACTGGTAGAAGGCTCTTGTCCTGGTGCCACCCTGGAATGTAGATTCCTGTTGATGTCACTGTCAGACTACCAGGCAGTTAGCAAATTGCCTCTTTTGTTTATGCCCAAGGGATGTAATTGAGATGTCACACCCGGTGCTCACAACTCCTTCCATGGAAGGAGGGAAGGAAGCTCGTAGCTCACACATCTCTGAAGGGCTTCCCATGTGGAGACCCCAGGGCAGAAGGCTGTCTGCTGGCAGCACCTCAGTTGGTTGCCTTGATTTATTGCACATTGACAACAGGCTCTGGATAATCTTCAATGAAGTACCCACCCATGGACCAGAGTGTGTCTCTACAGTTGCTCTGGTGGTCATTGCAGTAGGATAAACACTATACTAACCGCCTAATAGATGAACAAACAAACAAACGAATGAATGAATGAATGAATGAATGAATGAATGAACCTGGGAGGCTCTTACTTGTAAACATTTGGGGGAGTTTGGACAGGACAGTGGTTGGGGTTACAGCCTCTTCACCTGGGACTTAAGGGGCTGCTGCCAACAGAGAGGCCAAGATGAGGGCACAGCCAGAGGAAGGTGTCTGCCTGTCTGGTAGAGCTGGTGAGGAAGTCTACAGGGCTGGGCGGCGGTGGTGAGCGTGAACTGGAGAGCATGGCAGAACAATAAAGCCCAGATGTAGCCAGGAATCTGGGCAGCAGAGGTGGCCTTGGAGCTGGTTTCAACTATGTACTTAATACTCCTGAACCCCAGGCCACCTAATTTCTGTAGTCTGTGGGCCCAGCTAAACAGTCACCTCGACCTGGAGCAGATGACCCCATGGGGCTGCTGAGGCAGCTCGTACCTGTGAAAAGAGCTGGGCAATGACTTAGGTCACTGTGGGAGTGGGCTCCGAGTGTGCAGTGAGCAGGTATGAATCTGTGTACATGTGTGAGAGCATGTGAGAGTGAGGATATGTGTGTATGAGTATGGATATGTAAGCTGACAGGGTGTGTAGGTGTGTTAGAAAGAACACTGTGGAAATTCACCTGTATGCGAAATCCATCTTCAGTTACGCTGCTGGGGGTTTCTCTGTAGCAGATGTAGGGGGAAATCTCTGGAGCCCATTTTAGGTGAAAGCTTTAGTCTTGTGGCCACATCCTTTGCTTCTCCTTCATATGAGGCTGGATCCTCTCAAGAGCTGTTCAGGACATCTGTGTTGTCTCTTTGTGACATTTATCATAATTGTCATTTATCTTGTTGTGACTACTAAGGGATTTCCTCCTCCCCAAGACTGAAAATGCCTCCCTGCATCTTCTGGGGGGTGTCCCCAAAACAGGAGTCTCAGGTCATACTCACTAGCCTCTCAAGATTTAGCCCAGGGTCTAGTGCATAGGTAGTATTGATCAGGGTCCATGAATAACAGTTAGGGTGAAGGTGGGGGCTCCAGGGCCTCACCTTCCTCTCACACATTTCCTGTTTCTCTTTTCACCTCTTCCTTTGTAGTCTGTAGGCTCAGTTTGCCTCTTTGGTAGCCTGCTGAGCTAGGATGTCATATTTAGCGAGCTGAATACAGGGTATCCATTTTTTAAAATTATTCACGTTGTGTGTGTGAGTGCGCGCGCGTGCACACACACACACACACACACACACACACACACACACACACACACACACACACTTGCCACAGAAGAGGCAGAGAGGTCAGAGGACTGTATTTGGAGCTGGGTTTCTCCTTCTACCTTGTTTTGAGTCAGGGTCTCTCTTTCTGTAGCTGCGTTGAGTACTCTGGGCTTGCTGGCCTGTGAGCTTCTGGCTGATTCTCCTGTAACTGCCCCCATCTTGCTGGAGGAGGGCTGTGATTACAGATGTGCACCACACCACCTGGCTTTCCACATGTGTTCTGGGGATTGAACTTAGGTTTTCAGACTTGTGTTGTAAGCACTTTTACCCACTCAGCCACTTCCCTGGATTAGCAACAATTATTTTGTATAAAATAGTTTATGTCAGAACTTACTTTCTATCAAAATCTATTTTATGTTTTTAATATAAATATACAATAAGTGTAAAACTATTGGAGCTAGACATGGTGACATGAACCTGTAAGCTTGGGCTGAGGCAGGAGAATTGTGAGTTCTAGACTGATTTGGGGTGCATTATGAGTTCAAGGTAAACCTGGTACATAAAGACTCTGTTCCCCATGCTCCAAAACCAAAACCAAAACCCCCAAAACAACCACCAAGCAATTTACATCTCAACTCCTCCAAAACGGTTGGGACCTAAGTTATTTGTGTTTTTCTGAAGTTAACCAGATGTCCGAGATTTTAATCTAGCAGCCTTACCGCTGACTGAAAATGTTTTCAATTCTGCTGATGGAACCAGATCTGGTGGTGAGAGCCTTTTCCCTGCTGCATGAGGTCAGCCTCGTTAATAACATGGGCTGACACTTGCCTGTACAGAAGGAAGTGAAAAACCTCACTTGCTGGCCTCAGGTCGGTGCGAGAGGCCAAGTGAGACAGGGTGCCGGCCAGGGTTAACCAGAGGAAGTGGGACTGACGGTGAGTGCTGACGCAGCTTGGTTATACCTTCGCATGCACGGCCGTAATCAGTCCAGGCCCTCGTCCAGTGATAACTACTCTCTGTTGACGGTGCCATATTCCGTCTTGCTAAACCCTAGAAGTATCTGTCAGGAAGGAGGCATTACCTCTGCTTCTCAGGAGGCTGGATCAGTGAATACAGGGAGAAGTATATCTTCTAGGACAGTGCTTCTCAGCCTTCCTGATGCTGCAACCCTTTAGTATAATTTCCTCATGTTGTGCTGACCTCCACCCAGAAGATTATTTTCATTGCTATTTCAGAACTGTCAGGTTGATACTGTTATGAATCATAATGTAAATATCTGTGTTTTCCATTGGTCTTAGGCGACCCTGTGGAAGAGTCGTTTGACCCTGCCATGGTTGAGAACCTTTGTTCTAGATGTTTGGCACACCAGGGAAACAGCAAAATCAGGGCTGGGATGACTAAAACATTACTTACTTCCTTCTAACCCAGCCCAGGCAGCAACTGTGGAGTGTGGTGAAGGAGACCCATAGGAGGAATCAGGAGTCCATGTATCAATTGCAGTGAAGCCTTACTGAGTTTCAGTGCCATCCATCCATCCATCCATCCATCCATCCATCCATCCATCCACCCACCCACCCACCCATCCATCCATCCATCCATCCATCCATCCATCCATCCATCCATCATCTATGCCATCTGTTATCCATCCATCATCTGTCCACAATGTATCCCATCTGTCATCTATCCACCCATCTATCCATTTTCCTATGGTGATGGAGAGGCATTCATCTGTCCCTCCCTCTCTCCCCCTCCCTCCCTCCCTCCCTCCCTCCCTCCCTCCCTTCCTCCCTCCCTCCGTCCTTCCTTTCTTCCCTTCCTCCCTTTGTCTCTCTTCTTCTCTTCCTCCCTCCCTCCCCCTTACCACTATGTTGAGTGCTGAGTGTCTGTAGTAGCAGACCAAATAGCCGTGGGAAAGTTTTCTAGCTCATTTGGGGGTTGATACACCCTCACATTTCCTTGTGGGCTAGACCACTAGCCCATCTCAGCTTTGTCTTTCATTTGGCAGCTTGGCCAAGATCCAAAGTTGATCAGAAACTAGAGACTTCCTGTGGTGAACCTTACATTGTTTTCTTCCATTCAGCCTGGAATGAACAATGTGCTAGACTATGGCCTGGACCGAGTGACCAATCCAAATGAACTTAAGGTAAACCAGGTATGTCTGATGCATTCTGGTTAGGGGCTGGGTGAGGGTCTGAGGTTGGGAAGGTATCCACGCATCTGTCTGTGTCTGTGAGGCAATGTTATCTCTCCTTGGAGATTGTTGCTGATATCAGGGACTGATATATGGCTCTGTGGTGTCAGGGTCAGGGAAAGAGGAGGCCATTGCAAGGGTCCTGGGTAGAAAGAGAGTGGTCACAGTGAATGATTGAAGATTGTAGAGCAGGCCACATGATGGCTGAGTCACTTCACACTTTGAAAATCGAATAAGATTTTCAAACACAGTGTGTCATTGTTAAGGCTTGGCTTAACATGAGAGGGGACCTGGAAGGGTGTGTCTGGATGGGAGGAAAATGGAAGTGGAAGGGGGGAGAGAAAAGAGCGGATGCAGCTGGTAAAGCATCGCTGTGGTGTGTGGAGAGGGACTTAGTCTCCAGAGAGCATCACCAGGGGGCATTGTTAGGACTCTTGTCCAAAACGACGCTTCCTTTGATACATTTAGGGCACATCAGCCAGCTTTCAGATGCCATTCTTTCAGCAGCCTCTTCCACTGTTTCTTGTCAGAGAGCAGATCACTGCCAAGGTCTTGTAGGCTCAGTTGCTATGGAGACAGAATCATCGAGTAAAGTACAGAACCCTAGTGGGAGAGGTGTTTTTTTTTTTTTTTTTTTTTTAATGGATAATGTACTGCTCTGGAAACCTCTCTCCTGTGGAGGAGGGGGAGGAGGAAGCAGTGAGCATGTACGTCACTGGCTCTCACGTGGGTGGGACTGACTGAGGCTCAGCTGTGTGTATGTGGGGTGTGGGGAGTCGAGACAGGACCTCCCTGTAAATGGTCTGTTTTGGAGAGTGGCCATGGAGCTGTGCTATCTCATTGTAGATGCCATGGTTGCATGACTTCTGGGGAGGGTGGCCAATAGGCCTTCTTACTAAGGAAGCATCTTCATGCCCCCTGGCCACCCAAGAGTGACAGAGCTGTGCCTTCTAGCTTTCAAAAACCTGTGTGCTCCAGCTGCTGGCAATGCTCTGAGCAGAGAAACAGAGGCCAGACTGGATGCGTAACAGACGGGCTTGTGGCGGTGCCTTCTGCATGGACTGTGTCCTCACCTCTCTGTCTCTGTCTCTCTCTCTCACCAGCTCTCTTTCTCCGGTGTATGAACACTGACCATTATGGAGCAGTAAGAAGAAACACCATACAAGCTGCTCTTCCCTCTCCAGCAGCACAATGCCCAGCAAATCCCCTGTGCAGGGAGGGCCTGGGGCTGGGCAGCTCACAGTGAAGAACAGGGTCATTTCTGAGAATGGAGAAATCCTCAACATCTGTTTCCCCTCAACGGAGGCAAAAGCCCATTGAGCGTGAGAATGGAGGCTGTTAGGCTGGCAGGTGTTCAGGGCCTGGGTTAGCCAGCTTCATCAGATGATGGTCACTGGTTGGTAAGGCTGCCCAGCCCTGGGAGGATCGGGGCTGGGCTGGGAGCCAGGCCTCGTATATGGGATTTCTTTTCAGTTCCTATATCTTGAGGGCATCCAAAAGGTCAAGTGCATATGTCTCCCCACTTCCCTCTTCCATTCCAAAGAACATTTGGCCCTCCAAGGAGAACCCTGGGCAGAGACCGGTCTACCTGTGAGCCCTGTCCTGCTCTAGACTGGCCCTTCTTCCTCATTTCCTCTTCCACCCCAGGAGGGTTCCACTGCCATCTAGTGCTGCTCACGACAGGGTCACATGGGTGCCCAGTGAGGAGAGGCAACACAATGCTGAAGAGATCTAGGCCCTAGGAAAGAACCCAGCTCTTCCACTTTTGGCCAAGCATCTGGGCCATTCAGAACTAGGGTCTCATTATCTAGAAAATGCACCCAACATCAGTTCTTTAGGAAATTAGTCAGGATCATTTATAGAAGTGTCTAGAACAATATACAACATGTGAGATACTCTAAGAATAGGTGTTATTCTTGCCATCATAACGTGTCATTGTATTGTGAAGGAGATTGGGTTCTGGGGTCTCATCTTTACTTATGCCTTTGCTATTGTTCTGTTTAGCTTCAGTTAAGTTTTAAAGTCAGCTTACAAAGTGATGGGTTTTATTATGACACTTTCACACACACACACACACACACACACACACACACACACACACACACGTTCTTGATTCTTTTTTTCTGAAGAAGGGGCATTTTTATTCTGCACTGGCCCCTCCCTACAAGTTGTGAGTGGCTGATCCTGTCTCTCCCTGCTCAGGTAGTATCAGGCCGACAAGCGTCTGCTCGGAAGGTCCCAGCCTCAGATCCTGACTCCCCTGACGGCTGCCTGCTCTCTCTTTTTCTGTACTTTGTCCTGTCAATTTCAGTTTCTAGATTTCCCTGTTTGCAGCTCCTGGCCCTCTCTCTGCTCTCAGTGCCTGGCCCATGTCTACACTGTCTTCTCAGCTAGTGGGACACGTCACTTCTGTCTGTGGGCTCCTACCAGGCTGCCTCATCCTCCACTCTCTGCTTGGCTGTCTTCTGTCTCTCTCTCTTCTGTCTGGCAGGGATCCTCGTGCTTCTCAGGCATAGCTCTGACCCCTCTAGCCTCCCTTGACAATTGTCCCAAGCCTCGAGGGCCATGAGATGTGTAAACAAGTCTGTCGCTCTTTGAGAAACCCCACAGGAAGAAGATAACAAGTTGTTAGAATTTCAGGAATGGAGAACAGTCAGATTCCCCGGCAGAATCTTCTCAGTGTGAGGAAGGGTATTCCTTGCAGTGGGAGTATAGAGATGGCTTCACTCCAGAAGAGCCCACGTCCAAGAGAAGAGTGGATATGTGTGTGAATTCCAGGGTTAAAAAAAGAGTCTGCCTCGTCCTGTTCTGTCACCAGGTGGTTTTCTCTGAACTACATAGTGTGTGTGGGTGTGTGTATTTTTAATAACTTTAGCATGATGTTTTTTGTGACCTTTTCGCTAAATAATAATAATATTGATAGTGGGTTTGCAAGATTTAGCAAACAAAAAACCCACATAGTTCCTAGTTAAATTTGAATTTCAGATAAACAGTGATATCTTTCAGTATGACTATGTTCTGACTATTGCCTAGAACAGTATTTTATCTTGTAATGAGAGCTGACACCACACCCAGCATGTGTCATATTTTAGCAATGGTAATGTTGACCCCTAATTAATGACCATTGTATAGTGACTCTCTGTCTGTATTATTCCATTAAGCCCCCATTTTTCTTTTATAAATGAGAAACCAAAGGCTTTGAGATGCCAAAGACCTGTCCAAGATCATATAGATTTTTAACTTTTGTCTAGACCCAAAGCCCATATGCTCCTCTGAGTCAACCCCATATCACAGGTCAGATTGTCACTCCACCCTTTAGAAAAGTCTGGAACCTTTTCCCTGCACTGTCACGTTCTGCACACATTTCATTATGCATATGTCTCAGTGTGCACACAGGATACTTGTGTGTCATCCTGAGGTAACTAATCCCGTGGACAGGTGTGGGTAGAGCTAGAATTAAAAGCTGAGATGCTCATGGATGAGCCAAGAAAGAAATGAGGATGTCTGGATTCAACTGGATCCTATCATAGGCTGAGCATCGCCAACTCAAAATTCTCCCAAATCTGAAACTTAGAGCGCTAACATGATGCCACAGTGGAAAAGCTTACATTGAGAAACTTTGGGCTGGACGTGGTGGTACACGCCTTTAATCCCAGCGCCCTGTGAATTTGAGGCCAGCCTGGCTTATATAGCAAGTTCTGGGCCAACCAGGGATATATCACGAGACCCTGTCTCAAAACACAAAGTTTATACACAAAATTATAGAAAAATATCATATAAAATTGTACTTAGGTTATGTATAGATGGTATAGATGAAGTATAAATTGATTTTCTGGCTAGATTTGGGTCCCATCCCCAAAATTCTTCATTGGTAAATTTCTAAAAATATGAAAAAAATATCTGAAATCAGAAGTGCTTACAGTTCCCATTATTTGGAGTATGCAGTCCCTACTCCATGTTAGAGTGCACAGTGAAGGTGGGACTCCAGAAAATTACTGGTAATTCTAGGTACAAAGAAAAACAAAAACAAAAACAAAAAACCACAAGAAACCACACTAGAGGCACCATTCTGAAAAGATAGTAAAAGCAAAGAAAGTAAATGAAATGTAAAAGTAATTAAAATTCTGACTATGAAGATAGTGGCCCCACAGGCAGATGTATGAAGCCACAGGGAGATCAGCAGCGGTAGAAATGAAGCGTGTGCATGTGGCTGTCACTTCCAGCAACAGCTCCCTGTGGGGCCTGGAGAATGACAGGACAGCCAGGGTCCGGCTCCTTTCTTCTGCGTTTGTGTGCCGGAGGATCCCTAAGCCCCAGGGCTGGCTGTGGGGCAATAGATGATGGGAAGTTTGATGTGGGTCCTAGGTTCTCTGAAGAGGGTGTCTAAGACACCGGTTGCTGAGTGTAGACTTAGCTGTGCCTTGGTCTTTACATTGTTTGTGTAATGAATCATGTTTTCTGTCCTTACATCTCATCTCATGGACGGGGCTTTTGTTCTCGTTGTTTCAATTATAAATGAAAAAGTTGGACAGCCATTCCGTTCTTCAGCATCCTTAGCTCAAGGCAAAGGCTGCGGTGAAGAGAGCAGGTGAGGCGGAGCGAGGCAATCGGCCCACGTTTCTCATGGCATAGGTGCACTCCTCAGCCTTGCATATTGCAGAGATGGTTTTGAATTTTGGCCAATGATTGGCTCCAAGCTACTGTGGCAGGTATTAATACCAGCAACTGTCCAGAGCCTTGGTCTCCTCAGCACAAAATCAGTCATAAAATCTTTCTTCTTTAAGCATTGTAACAGTTCAAAGAAGTGTAGATTGCTTTGCATCTGCAGAGGGGGTAACCACTGTGCAGGAATCCAGCTCGTCTTTTAGCAGAAGTCCTAGATCATCAGTAATCCACCTCAACAAAACTCTAACAGATGCATTGGATTATACTAGATTGCAATGCAAGTCTACTGTGGTCTCAGGGTCCCTTTCTATCTAAAACACATGTCTTCTAAAGCAAAGCCCTGTGGAGAGAGAATGGGAGCAAGGATAGATGTGTCTGATGTGATTGCCAAGACTCTCGATCAGGCTTCTCAACCTGTGGGTGACCCTTTCAAAGGGGTCACATATCAGATATCCTGCAGATCAGATATTTATATTACAATTCATGACAGTAGCAAAATTGTAGTTTATGCTTGGGGGGGGGTTGTCACAACAACATGAGGAACTGTATTAAAAGGTCACAGTGTCAGGAAGGTTGAGAACCACTCCTCTAGAGTATTAGCTGAATGTTTGCAGATTTTTAAAGAGGAAGTTATGAAGTGTAGTTGGAATTTTCCTGCCTGGCCCAGTCAGGACAAATCTCTCTTACCCGCCAGTCCCACAGTTGCTCAGACCCAACCAAGAAAGCACACAGAAACTTACATTGTTTACAAACTGTATGGCCGTGGCAGGCTTCTTGCTATCTGCTTCTTCTATCTTAAATTAACCCATTTCTGTTAGTCTATACTTTGCCACATGGCTTGTGGCTTACCAGTGTCTTTACATGTTGCTTTTCATGGCGGCGGCTGGTGGTGTCTCCCCAGCCTTCTACATCCCAGAATTCTCTTCTCTCTTGTCCCGCCTATACTTCCTGCCTGACCACTAGCCAATCAGAACTTTATTTACACAGAGCGATATCCACAGCAATGAAGTCTTTATCTTTCTAAGCCCCTAAGCACAGCAAAGTCATCCTTGATTTGGTGTTTGTCAAGGATCTACCCTGCCTTAGGCAGGGTCCCAGAGGAAGCAGCTGTGCTCTAATGGTGGCGCATACATTGTAAAATAGTCACGTAAAAAAACTTGTGATGATCTCCGAAAGAGAAGGTCAGATGTGGGAGTTCAAAACCGAGAGACCTAACTAACCTTCACTTGAGATAACTGCCTCCCACCTTGCACTGCCCTAGGAACAATCCATGGATTTCCTGTGAAAAAGCAATGATCCAAAAGCAATCCATTGAGGCAAAATGATAGCCTGAGTGAATGAGAGAGGAGAGCTGTGCTCTTGACATTCCGTATTGGGCTCTGGGAGCTCCTGTACCTCTGAGCCGAAGGATCAGTGGCTCATTTTGCATGTGTGACCCTATTCCTAATGAGGATTTGATTTAATTCAGTAGCATCAACATCAGGCAGCCAGGAATTATGAGGATCAGTTTGCAGGATTAGAGTTGGCACCAACAGCCCTTGGACATAGCCACAGGTAAGAAAAGCAAGGCTGGGATTCCCACAGTGCCCAACCTCAAAGGATTGTGTGGGGCAGAAAGGTGGATCCAAGATAGCCTGTTCCTGTGGATTGCAGACTGGGGGATTCAGCTGGAGATTGATCTGAACGTCTGAGGAGCTTCTAAGGGCCTAAGTGAGAAGCCCGAAACAGGTCCAGCCTTCTCTGTATTTACTCAGTCCAGAGATGCCCTGTGGCCGATCCCCTGCATGAACTTGAACTTGCCTTGATAGCTTCCACAGGGCCCAAAGCTTCCCTTATTACAGCCCAGCTCTAAGACTCGGCCATGTGTTTTATTATTATTATTTTTGAATTTTGTACTTTGGTTTTTAGAAACATGGCTATGTTATTCTTTTTCAGTTTGTGGCGTCAGTCAAATTGTGATGAATGCCTGAGAGTGAATCTCACAATTCATTCAAAACTCTTCCTAGTGAGGAAACAAATGGTCAAGGTCCATGCTGGTTTCTCCATCTTCGCCCATCCTTCTATGTCTTAGCGAGAGGTGGCTTCCCTTTTTTGTCTGTCTGTCTGTCTATAGTGTAGATAGATACTTTCTAGGGTGTTTGGGGTTTCTATTGCTGCGATAACACACCATGACCAAAAGTGACATGAGGAGGGAAGGATTCATTTTAGCTTATAACTCTCAGGTCACAGTCCGTCACTGAGGGGAGTCAGGCAGGAACTTGTGGCTGGAATGTGGAGGTAGGAACTGAAGCAGAAGCCATGGAGGAATGCGTGCTTCTGTGGCTTCCTTAGCTTTTCTTTTCTTTCCCTCCAAGACAGGGTTTCTCTGTGTAGTTTTTTTTTTTTTTTTAAGATTTATTTATTATGTATACAGTGTTCTGTCTGCATATATTCCTGCAGGCCAGAAGAGGGCACCACATTTCACTACAGATGGTTATGAGCCACCATGTGGTTGCTGGGAATTGAACTCAGGACCTTTGGAAGAGCAAGCAATGCTCTTAACCTCTGAGCTATCTCTCCAGGCCCTCTCTGTGTAGTTTTGGTGCCTGTCCTAGATCTCACTCTGTAGATGAGGCTGGCCTTGAACTCACAGAGATCCTCCTGGCTCTGCCTCCTGAGTGCTGGGATTAAAGGTGTGAGCCACTGCCATCCCGCTTTTTTTTTTTTTTTTTTTTTTTTTTGGTTTAGCCTGCTTTCTTATACACCCTAGGGCCACCACACCAGGGGTAGCCCAGCTCACATCAATCATTAATCAAGAAAATGTCCCACAGCTTATCTACAAGGCTTACCAGTCTTATAGACACGTTTTCTCAATTGTGGTCCCCACCCCCCATTCAGATAACTCCAGTTTATGTCAGGTTAACAAATAAACCAACCAACCAGGACACGTGGCACATATGTGGAGGTCAGAGAAGAGCTTCATGGAGTCGGTTCTGTCCTTCCTTCTTTGCGTGGGTCCTAGGGTCAAACTCGGGTTGTCAGTCTTGAGATGGTCAGTACTGTATCTCCTGAGCCGTCTTCTTAGCACAAGTCCCCCATTGTCTCCCACTTTCCAGATGTTTCTATAGACACAACGG
Source organism: Onychomys torridus (assembly GCF_903995425.1). Lineage (NCBI taxonomy): Eukaryota > Metazoa > Chordata > Mammalia > Rodentia > Cricetidae > Onychomys > Onychomys torridus. Next base: position 97,166,621 of record NC_050450.1, on the reverse strand, counting down.
GAGAGCAAGGCCAGCCTCAAACGTGGTCCTTAATTTACATTGGCTTTTAGGAATGAAGATATTACAAATTTTATTAAGTTATGTTCCTCCCCTTGATCACCCATCTCTAGTGGTTTTATGGAGGAGGTTGGAGGTGGTAGACAAGGAGATCCTACTTTTTTAAAATGGTTTTCGAGACAGGGTTTCTCTGTGTACCTTTTTGGAGCCTATCCTGGATCTCATTCTGTAGACCAGGCTGGCCTCAAACTCACCAAGATCTGCCTGCCTCTGCCTCCCGAGCGCTGGGATTAAAGGCACGTGCCACCAATGCCTGGCTGAGATCCTAATTTTTAAGTATGAGAAGATGGGCAGTTTTCTCATGAAGAGTGTTTTTTTATTTTTCAAATGGACATTTGTACTGTATAAATTTAATGGCACCAATTTAATGGGTTTTCTTCTTTGTTTTACAGAAACAAACAGTCACTGCTGTCAGAAAAGAGGTAATTAGTCTCCCAGTTCCAGTGTTGCTTGATTTTAAAATCTTCTAACAAATTATCTATACTTTGGTTTTATGTTCCACACTCAATAATGAAATGAAATCCATGTGTAATGTTCAGACAGTTGTTTCCAAATTAATGGATGGCAAAGGACCCTTGGGAAGGGGGGAATGGGGCAAACGGCAAGTCTCGGGAGTGAACTGTCCCTTGAAGCCACACATTTGAGGCTTGGTTAGAGAAGACTGTGGGGGTGAAGGCTGTGGTGTCCGCATCCCTAACTGGACCCTGCTCTCACAGTCCATTTGGAATCTGTCCAGGGCTGCCCACTGGCCCGTCTCTGCAGAGCTCAAGCACATATCTCCCTGTCTCACGTCAGTCAGTGCTCCTTGGGACTTTTTTTTTAGCTGTTGACTTTTCTCAACCGATACATGATGGGTTAAGGAAAATACTAGCTAGAAGTTTGAGGTGTGGGCCTCAGCCCCGTTGTCACTGAGGCGGCTGACGTGAAGAGGTAGAGTACACTGTTGATATGGATAAATGGCCTGTGTTCTTGGATCCATGTGTAACGTCATGGTTAATGGTACTGAAGGGTGGGGAGTTGGAGATTATTTTAGTCACTTTTCCCGTTGGTTTGACAGAACACTCAACAAAAGCAACTTAGGGAAGGTAGGGACACAGCCCACCATGGGTGTAGGGGGTCACAGCAGCAAGAGCTTGAGGCAGTTGGTCACCTGGCATCCACGGTCAAGACACAGAGATGAACGTGGCTGCCCAGCTAACTGTTTTCTTTTTCTTCAATCCTGGACCCCAACCCATGGCAAGGTGCTGTTCACCTCTAGGGACTCTCCCATCTCCATCCAATCTAGAAAACCCCCCAGAGACAAATCCAGTGGCTTGTCTCCCAGTTGACTCCAGATCCCGTCAGGTTGACAGTCACAATTAATGGTCACAGATGTCTTCTAACCGCCGTCTCTCTTCCAGATCATGTATTACCAACAGGCCTTAATGAGGTCCACGGTGAAGTCTTCAGTGTCTCTTGGAGGGTATGTCCCTGATTTGTTGGTCTTGCTAAAGAGCAACAGGTGTGCAAGAGATTGTCTGCTTAAGTCAAACATGACAAGCTATGGGCAGAATGACTTTGGGTTCCAACAAAGCGTGTTTTGTCAGTGCCTACTTCCAGTATTAGGTTAGGGGTTGGGGTTCTTATAAAAATCTTCAAATTTCTGTCACATCTTCTCAAATTCATAGTTTTAAACAGTGTGACATTGTCCCTGAAAGCATGTCTGTGGCTGTGGGCAGAGTTGTGGCAGGAACCCAGGGTCCTTCCTCACACACAGATAAGACGTCAGGAAATGCATTAACCCAGAAGGTCCCACTTCAGGACCCACACTCTGAGGTCCAAAGGGTTTGGGTAGAAAACTGATGTTCCCAAGCACAGGCATTATCCTGCCAGAGGTGGACTCCCAAGGGTCCCTGGCCTTGGCTCATCCATAGCAATTGCAGCTTCCAAGATGGTCACCAAGACAGGGAGAAACTGAGTCAGCTTCAGAATGTAAAATCTTCTGATGACATGTGAGGAGGCTGTGTTTGGACTGGGGACAGAAAATTGACATGAGGACCGGACTGGGAGAAAACAACATTGCTTCTGAAATATAATAGAACAGATCTTTCCAAATAGCTGCCTGTCCCAGGAGCTGTTGGACATTTTTCTGAGAAGGCAGTAATAAGCTTCCTTATTAACTAAATCAATACCAGAAGAGGGCAAGCTGGACAACTAGCCCGTGCAGTTGTCTGGTCTCTCTGGGTTACGTTTCTAGGAACCCTTTTCTGTCTGCTTTTCAGAATTGTCAAGTACAGTGAGCAGTTCTTGTCCAATGACGCCATCATGTCAGGCTGTCTCCCAAGCAACCCTTGGATAACAGATGATACCCAGTTCTGGGATTTAAATGCCAAACTGTATGTACTTCGAATGTTGGGATTTTTAACAAATCTATTTATTATGTGTGTGTGGTGTGCTTGCATGTGTGCAGGATTGTTTCTAGGTGTGGGGGTACATGTGTTCACGTGTATGGAGGCCTTAAGTTGATGTTAGGTGTCTTCCTTGACCCATCTACACTTTATTTATTGGGGCACAGTCTCTCACAGAACCCAGAACTCTCCAATTTGGCTATTCTAGCTCTCTAGCTTTCCCTGGGGATCCCATCTCTGTCTCTGAAGAGAGGCCATTACAGGTGGTACCTACCTGCCTGATTTTTACATGGGTTCTAGAGATCCAGACTCTGGTCTTCACACTTACATGGGGAGCCATCTCCCCAGCCCCAAATGTACTTCATTTTTAGGATGGATTGTAGTTCAATTTATAGAATGCCCAGAATTCCCAAAGCCTTGGATTCAACTCACACACAATATAAACCAGGCCTGATGGTACACGCCTATAATCCCAGCACTTGAGAGGCAGGAGGATCCTACATTCAAGGTTCCTAAACTGCATAGCAAGGTTGAAGGCAACCTGGTATACATGAGGCCCTGTCTCAATTTTTTTTTTCCATTTTGAGTTGTAATTCATATGTCATACAATTTATCCATTTAGAGCATACAATTAAAATTTTGTTATATTGACAGAGAATGTAATCCCTACTACAATTGTTTTTAAAAGAACTCTGTGCCTTTATCTGTCACCTCCCCCCCCCCCAAATCTTCTCTCAAGCACCTCCCTAGATGATCACTAGTCAGTCTGTTTTCAGATCATCTGTATTCTCCTATTCTATTTATTTCCTGTAGATGAACTCGTAGACTGTAGCGCCTTTCATTAGGTACCTCTTCACTCCATGCTAGATTTTCAAAGTTTATCCAGGTTGTAACATGAATCAGCATTTTGTTTCAGCTGTGGATAAATGCTGTTCCTTGTGTGAATGTGTTACATGCATTCCCATTTGTCTGCTAAAGGACATTTGGACTTTTCTAGCTTTGTAGCTATCATGAATAGCACTGTCACAAACATCCATGTGGTTCAGGGTGAAAGGGAAGTCTTGGTGAGTGACTGGCTGCTGGCTGTGGCCACAGCATCTCTTACCAGTATATCCCTGGAATTCTATCCTTGCTTGAAGGTGGCAGCCTGCTCCTTCACAGATTGTCTGTAGGCTGAGTTCTTGGCCCCTGAAGGTTTTAGGCACAGGGTTCCACAGGGGGCCTCCCTCAGCTCTGGAAGGCCACATCTTGGGTGTGGCCTCCAGGGCGCCTGTTGGAGGCTGCGTCTTCCTGGCAAGCGGCTACTTGGGTTGTGTGTCTATGCCGAGGTTGAAGGGCATAGCCAAACTGAGAGCAGGGTAGACTTTGGCTGAGGACCTCATGAAGGCTGGTGGAGGCTGGCACCGTCCTGGCTCCCAAGGAGTGTGGCACTTACCAGTCATCATCCTTGCAGGGTGGAAGTCCCCACTAAGATGCGGGTGGAGCGATGGGCCTTCAACTTCAGTGAGCTGATTCGAGACCCCAAGGGTCGGCAGAGCTTCCAGTACTTCCTCAAGAAGGAATTCAGTGGTGAGTTCTCATTTCTCTCCTTCCTTTTGTCCCTCCTCTCCTTCTCCTCAATTTTCAGGATTCCATGTAGCCCAGGCTAGCCTTGAGTTCTCTGTGTAGCTCAAGATGACCTTTAACTCTTGACTGACTACCTCCCAAGTGCTGGGTTACAGGCATGAGACACTCTGCTTGGTTTCATAGGGTCCTGAGACTCGAAGGTCCTGAGGGCTGGGTGCATGCTAGGTCAGCGCTATCAACTTAGCTGCCCCTCTAGCCTGAGCTGTTTTTTTTAAGATTTTTAATTTTGAAGCAACTGTCCCTTTAAAGTTCAGTCTAGGGTTTTAGGAGTTTCCCAGTGGGTGTTTCCATACCTGATTAAGCCTTTTAAACAGGGCTTCTTGCTTTTCCAGGTGTAAGAGTCCTACCTGGGCCCAGGACCATTCCTTTCCCATAGGCTCAGAGGGACCCTGCAGTCTGGGGGAAAATCACATCTCTGAAATCTGCATTAGTCTCATTCACAATTCCCAGGGATCCATCCCTTCCTGGCGTCCCCAACTTCGGTGCTCAGAGTTCCTCTAATCCACTTCCTGACCTGTGGCCCTCCACCCCCTCCTAAGCACAGCCTCCGGGGTCAGGAAGCTGAATGAGCTGGCTTCCCAGCTTCTCTGCCAGTCCTACTGCCTTCCTTTTAGAAGTTCTGACGAGTCAACCCAACCATTTTTTTTAAAAAAACATTTATTTTATCTTTACTTTATATGTATGAATGTTTTGCCAACATTGTGTATCTGTGGACCATATGCATGAAGTGACCAAAGAGGCCAGAAGGGGGTGTCATATTCCCCAGAACTGGAATTACAGAGGGTTTTGAGCTGCCATGTGGGTACAGGAAATAGAACCCAGGTCCTCTGGTAGAGCAGTAGTGTCTGCCCTTAACCTCGGAGCCCTCTCCTAGCCCTGCAGATTTGTCTTTAAACTCTGTTTACCTGGACCCAGCCCAGAGATGCCTTTTTAAATTGGATTGAGTTGCAATCCCTGTGGTCTAGAAAGTTCCTAGGTGATTCGAGACACGAAGTGTAACCTTCCCTGGTTTCTTCCGGGCCTTCTGAGGGTGTGGACTTTTGTGGAGGTCTGTCTTAGAGTGTCTCATCCATTGAGAAACATCCGGGAACATGATGAGGCCAGATTAGAAACAATTACATATTCAATCCTTTGCCACCTTTGCTGAAATATTGGCTTTTATGGGATTCATTTGTCTGTTTATGGAGTCCCACCTCTGGGGAGCTTCTTGATTGGGTTTGCGATTCCAGGGATCATTACCCCAAAGCCGCTAATCTGTGGACCTGTCCCTTAAGCAAATCATACTGGGCAAACCTTTAGTCTTGAGGACGGCCCTACACAGAGCATTGCATTAGCTCATGGGTCGCTGTAAATCACTCTCTCTTAGCAAGCCCAATTGCATAACGTAAAACCCTCAGAAAAGAGTGAAAAAGAGTGTGCCTACCGGTGACTAAGTGGAAATGGTGCCATCTAGTGGCCAATATATAAACTGCATGGTGAGGCCCCCCCCACTCCCATCTTTCAGAATAGCAAACATTCAAAAAAATTTCCTTGCATTTTTGAAACCATATTATCGACAGTCTTCTCAGAAGATTCATAAGAATAGGTGTATTAACTGGGAGTAAAAACAATCAGTTTTCTTATTTAATTAAAAACTTAAACTTTAGGTATCCCCTCCAATTTTAAAATGTCGTTTCATGTAACTCAGGCTGACCTCAAATCACTGTGTAGGTGAGGATGACCCTGATGATGTCCATATCCTCCTGCCTCTGTCTCCCAAGTGTTCTCATTTTTTTTTTTTTAAACAGTGTAGTTCAGGCTGGCCTCAAATTCATGATCCTGCTGCCTTGGCCTCTGAAGTGTTGGAATTATGTTCCCCACCACCCTGAACTCAATTCAGTGGTCTTTTTGTTATTTTGTTTTGTTTTATATGTTCACTGAGCTGTACAACTGTTAACACTAGCCAATCTAGAACAGTTCAGAGAGGAGCACCCTGCCCACTGAGTAATTTCCTGTTCTCTCTCCCCAGCTCACCACCACCTTCTGCTCTCCTTCAGTCCATGTCAGTTTGGGTATTCTGCGTGCTTTTTAGGATGGGGTCCTACAATATAGGACCCTTCCTTACTTAGCAGCCTACACACGTCTTTACTGCTGCAACAGATCCCATGTATGCACATATCACAACTTCATCCTCCACCAGTTCATGGGGATTTGAGGTGTTTTTTTTTTTTTAAAGATTTATTCAATCTAAAAATTTTATGAATATGGATGTTTTGCCTGCAAATATGTATGTGATCCCTGTGCATACCTGGTATTCACAGAGGTCAGAAAAGGGCATCAAATTCCCCAGAACTTGAGTTACAGATGATTATGAGCTGCCATGTGGGTGTTGGGAACCAAACCTGGGTCTTTTGAAAGAGCAAAAAATGTTCTTAACTGCAGAACCATCTCTTCAACTCTTGTCTTTAATTGTATTGACCTTTGTGTTTATGAATATTGCAGTGAACATTCCTGTGTGTGTATTAATGTGTTTATTTACTGTTTTAAAATGAGTATGTACATGTATTCCCTATGAGTGTGAGCACACATGTATGTATGGGTGCTTATGCACATGTCTGCCCTTGGGAGTGGAGACCCGAGAGGTTGACCTCAGGAATCTTCCTTGATTTCTCTCCATGTTATTCATCAAGGCAGGGATTCTAAACTGAACCCAGGTCTCATCGATATGGCTAACCTGGCTCTCCAGCCATCTCTACATCCCAAATGATGGGATTACAGGCAGGCTGCCATGGCCACCCGGAATTAGGTGGGTTCTGGAGATCCAAACCCTATTTCTCACCTTTCTAAGACAGGTGCTTTGTAGATTGAGCTATTTTTCCAACTCTTCATTTAAAGTTTTTCTTGAAAAGAATATATAACACAAAAATGTACCATTTTAACAACCTAAGCACACAGTTCAGTAAATAATAAGTGTATCCACATTTCCTGAACCTCTTCACCATCCCAAGTTGAAACTGTAATGTATGAAATACTAAACTTTGCATCCTCCCACCCCCTAGTGACCACCGTTTCACCGCATGCCTCTGTGAGACTGACTGCTCTCGGCACCCCATGCAAGTGCAACCACAGAATTAGTCCCTTTGTGTCTGACCCATTTCACATAGCTTCTGTCTTAGTCAGTGTTCTGTTGCTGTGGAGAGACACCATGCCCACAGCAACTCTTCTAAAGGACAACATTTCATTGAGGCTGGCTTACAGTTTCAGAGGTTTAGTCCATCGTCATCATGGTGGGAGCATGGCGGCACGCAGGCAGACGGTGCTGGAGAAGGAGCTGAGAGTTTGACAACTGGATCTACAGGCAGCAGGAAGAGAGAGAGAGACTCTGAACTTGGAGTGAACCTTGAAGCCCCCACCCCCACCCCCGGTCCGCCCTTGCTCTCACAAGGCAGGCCCCTAACCCTTTCAATAGTGCCCCTCCCTGGGGCCATTTTCATTCAAGCTCCACGGCTCTTCAAGGCTCATTCATGTAACATCATGTTCTCATTTTCTTTCTGTTGCTCTGATGAAAAGTACCACCAAAAGCAAGCTGGGGAGGAAAGGGTCTGTTTAGCTCACATTTCTAGGTCACAGCCCATCACTGAGGAAAACTGGGGCACAAGCTCAAGCCGGAACTGAAGCAGAAACCATGGAGGAATGCCGCTCGCTGGCTTGCTTCTAGGCTAAAGTTCAGTTACATTTCTTATACAATCAGGGCTGATCCGACCATGGATGGC
>NC_050450.1:97055494-97158774 GCF_903995425.1 Onychomys torridus | reverse complement strand
AGGTAAACTTGACCGCCGGCACATCATAATAGCTGGCCAACAAAATGTGGGCCGGCTGGCCCACCCGTTTCACCATCACAATCATCACTTTATCATCACCACTATCATTGTCATCACTGCTATCACCATCATCATCATCATCCCCATCATCATCATCATCCCCACCATCATCACATCCCCACCATCATCACATCCCCATCATCATCATCCCCATCATCATCCCCCACCATCATCATCATCATCCCACCATCATCATCATCCCCACCATCATCACATCCCCATCATCATCACATCCCCATCATCATCATCATCCCCACCATCATCACATCCCCACCATCATCATCATCATCCCCACCATCATCATCCCCACCATCATCACATCCCCATCATCATCACATCCCCATCATCATCATCCCCATCATCATCACATCCCCACCATCATCATCATCCCCACCATCATCACATCCCCATCATCATCATCATCCCCACCATCATCACATCCCCATCATCACATCCCCATCATCATCATCATCCCCACCATCATCATCCCCACCATCATCACATCCCCACCATCATCACATCCCCATCATCATCATCATCCCCATCACCATCATCATCATCCCCATCATCATCACATCCCCATCATCATCATCATCCCCACCATCATCATCATCCCCATCATCATCACATCCCCACCATCATCACATCCCCACCATCATCATCATCATCCCCACCATCATCATCCCCCATATCCACCCATCAATCATCACATCCATACATCACATCCCCACCATCATCACATCCCCACCATCATCATCATCATCCCCACCATCATCATCATCCCCATCACCATCATCACCCTCATCATCATCCCCATCATCATCACATCCCCATCATCATCACATCCCCATCATCATCATCATCCCCATCACCATCATCATCATCCCCATCATCATCATCATCATCCCCATCACCATCATCATCCCCATCATCATCATCATCCCCACCATCATCACATCCCCACCATCATCATCACATCCCCACCATCATCATCATCCCCATCATCATCATCATCATCCCCATCCACCATCCATCATCCCCATCATCATCACATCCCCACCATCATCACATCCCCATCATCATCATCATCCCCATCACCATCATCATCATCCCCATCATCATCACATCCCCACCATCATCATCATCCCCACCATCATCATCATCCCCACCATCATCACATCCCCATCATCATCACATCCCCATCATCCCCATCATCACATCCCCATCATCATCACATCCCCATCATCACATCCCCATCATCATCATCATCCCCATCATCATCATCTCATCATCTTTACTGTTGTCATCAGTACCATTCCCATTATTGTCATCACACAAATCACCATCATCTTTACCATCAGCATCTTCATCCCCATCATCATCACCACCACCATCACTGTCATCATCATCACCATCCTGTCAGCACCCCCATTACACAGTTATAGTAATCCTTATCACCATCACCCCTCCACCATTCCCATCATGCTCACCGTTGGAATCAACACCACCATCACCTCCACCACCACTATTTTCACCATCGCCATGATCATCACCACAACCACCATTACCACTATTGTCATTACACCCCTAGACGCTTCATGGTCTTGAAGGAAACATTGCTTTCTTCTGTCAGAGTTGCTCGGCACAGTCAGCCATTATTCTTTCTTGCTAAGTACCACCTTAGGAATATTTAAATCATTATTGTCCCAAACCATCTCACTTCTCCACTTTCTCAGCATCCTCTGCACTCTCTAGACAGCATTAGGTTATATTTGAGGTATACAATAGATTTCTATAGCCTATAACTACAGCTTCTAAGAAAAGATCGATTAATAATAGTGTAGTGACCGGCAGGCCTGTGACCCCAAGTTTTATGACCAAAGTGAGGGTCAGTCAGTTCCAGCTAGGAAAGTCTTGTGCCAGTCCGTGTTCAGTGGAGTGACTAACCAGAGAGTGATGTCCTCACCTAAGCTGACTTTTTCTTCTGGCACCAACTTCCCTTGCTTTTGGAGAAGAGGGGAAGGGCACACAGGAGGAGACTGAAGGGGGCCTGGGTCCTTGCATGCTGAGTGTGGCCACAGGTCTTTGATTTCTCAGCCCATTTCTGATGGGGCAGAAATGGGTAGAGACACTGAGCCATCTGCTTTGTCTTCCATGAAACACCCCGTGATTGTGTCTCCCTGTTAATGTACCGCCTCATTTCACGCTCCTGCCCTCCCTCTCTTGGCTCCCTTGCTCAATAAAATAAGCTGCTCACAACAAATCCAAATCAGGCTCCATTTGTCTGTTTCCTGTCGCATTTCTTCGCCACGTGTCTTGCATGCCACTGCTTGCTGCTCATGTCATTGGGAGAGGGCTGGGCTACAGAGCATAAGCCCAGGCCTCCGTGGGAGGAACAGAGTGAGAACAAGCTAGAAAAACAAACAAACAAACAAATAAACAAAAACCCCAACTGTCCTACACCAGCTGGGAGAGTGGCCATTTGCCCAGAAGGGACATCTCAGTCCAGGTAAGGGCCACCTCCCTCCCTGTTTTGTCATTCATCCTGAAAAGGGGAAGGTTCTGGGGAAGGAGAAGGATGAGGGAAGAGAGGGAAAGGAAAGAGGAGAAAGGGACAGTCAAGCTATGTGATCTTGGTTAAGTCCCTTTATTTCCAGGAGCCCCCATCTTCTTATCGCAAAGGTGGGGTGATCTCAGGTTTGTGACAGTCCAAGGCAGTTCAAGTGAACGTAGTAGGTACCTCACTGATATCCCCCCCCACTCTCTCTAGCTTATTTCCTCATTTAGATAATTTTATTGCACTTTCCCATAGAACCCACAGGGCATAGGATGATGACATGTGGTTAGTAGGAGCACTGTGGGTCACACATGTAGGGTCCAAAGCACGTTTAGTCATTGTCTTAATTTTCTATTGCTGTGCAACAGATGAGCTCATTCCTCTCAGTGGTCCATGAATATACCTCACTTTACACTGGGCCTGGATCATTTGAGGAACCTTGAGACCAGGCCTCACTCTGAGGTCAGTAGCCTCCTGCCCAGGACTCAGGCAGCCTCCTTCAGTCTTACGTATGAGGGATGAGCAGAGCCCTCTGAACAAGACGTCTATGTGGTTGTTGCAGAGGAAGTTTTTCAGTCCTCATTGTAGTCCTTTCTAGGCCTCTCTTGGAAGCAATAGTGGTTCAGCTGTCCCTGAGTTACCACCCACCTCTCCTCAGAACTTCTGGCCATGCCCAGCTTTCATGTGGTATATGACCATAGAAGGCCTTTAGGAGGAACCCAGCAGCCCACACCAGTTGACCCTTGTGGCCTGCAAAGGAAGAGAGGACAGTAAAGAGCCTGAATGGAGCTCTCAGCTTTAATCTCCTTGCTCAACTTGGACAACGCTCCTTCAGGTTCCTTGAGCTGAGTACATACCAGACCCTCCCCTTCTGCCCCAGCACACTGGACTCAGGGGCCATGGTGGCCAAGACAATAAGATACTTCCTTTTTCATTGCTGAATCACAGAATCACCTCTTCCTCTAGAATTACCTGTCTCTTTCCAGCAAGCTTCTCAGGTTCTACACTCAGCCTTTTTTCTCAGCTTCCCTTGCTCAGTGTGAGGGGAGGCCTGGGCAGGTCCTAGGATTGGAGCGCCTAAAGCATTGTCAGGGTGGACACAGGTGGGGGTGTGGTCTCAGGCATGGAGGCTCCACAGGGCACCGGTTGCAGCCCCCCCACCCCCACTTGCACTGCTGTGTTAAAGTTAAATGCTTTTCAGGTGGGTGTGTGGCTCAGCAGTAAGACACTTGCCTAGCATGGGCAAAATCATGGGTTAGATTTCCAGCAGAGTACACACACACACACACACACACACACACACACACACATACACACACATGTACCAAAGAGCAACAACATAGTGTCACATGCCACCAGGTCTAAAGCTATGGTCAACAATGAAGAAGAGGTGACATGGGGTAGGAAGGACATTTGGAGACTTGAGTTGAGGGGTAACCGAGTTCAGCATGGTCACAGTCACATCCCAGGACTGGCAGAATGTCAGTTTGTGACAGATGGGTCCTGGCAAGAGGCCTGGCTATGCCACGCTCACAGGTACCCCCAGAAGGCAGCCAGAACAGGTCTGCACCATTGCCATTGGAAAGAGATCGAATTAGCCCATCAGCCTTGGTGGCTGGAGACGTGACTCCTCACTGAATTCTCTTTTTTCCTTCTCCACAGCCAGGTCAGCACTTGGCTCCCAGCCCCCACCTGGCCGTGTATACAGGGACCTGCGTGCCTCCCTCTCCTTCCAGCCCCTTCTCCCCATCCTGCCGCTCTCCCAGGAAGCCCTTTCCCTCACCAAGTCGCTTCATCCGGAGGCCCAGCATCGCCATCTGCCCCTCGCCCATCCGAGTGGCCTTGGAGAGTTCTTCAGGCCTGGAACCCAAGGGGGAAGCCAGCTGGTCTGGTGCCAACTGTGGGCCCTCAGTCATGGAGAGCAGTGAGACCTCTGTTGACCACTCAAGACCACATGGCCAGCCCAGGGCCCCTCCCAAGGCCCGTGTGGCTCTGTCCCTTGGAAGGTTTCTGAGGCGGGGCTGTTTGGCATCCCCAGTTTTTGCCAGGCTCTCACCCAAGTGCCCCGCTGTTTCACATGGGAAGGTGCAGCCTCTGGGGGACATGGGCCAACAGCTGCCAAGGCTGAAACCCAAGAAAGTAGCCAAGTAAGAAGCCAAAGGGGCTGGTGTTGTGTGCATGTGGACAGTGGGTGTGGGTGTGGGCGTGGACTGTGGCTTTGTGGTGTTGATGGAGCCATGGGGCTGATAATGAGGACTGTGGAGAGCAGACACATCTCTAAGCCACCAAATGCCCCCAGAAACTCAGTCCCTCCTCCAGAGATGGTACAAGGTAGCTTCTTTCTTTTCTGCCCATTCTCCTCCACACATTTGCCCTGTCCCAAGACTACTAGTCAGGTAAATTCACTGAATTTGTAAAGGGCCTCAGCAGTAACCACAGATCATGATGTCCCTAAGATATGATTCCCCAGGGGCTCCTGCCGTTCTCCGTCTCATCCCTTGAGTGCCATGGCCTCCTTGGTCCTCACAGACACCTGCCTGCTGTCTTATAAAGGGCCTCAAAAAGATACTTGTTCCTGTGGTGGCCTAAGATAATGAGTATCAACTTCAAACCGAGCAGTGGCTTCTCTGAACTCCATTTTGGGGGGAGTTCTAAAGGTCTGAAATCTGAGACCCCCAAGTGCCCTGAGGCAGCCACTCCATGCAGAGGAATGGTTCAGAGTGCCTGGATTTTCAGAGTCAAGTTGTAGCTTCATCTTTCCTGGGATTTGGAGGGAACAGTCAGAGTCACCCCCAAACCAACTGGTACAGTCCTATATTTGACCCTGCCTGGGCTGGGGGAAAGAAATGTCAGGCAGAGGTCTTAGATTGCCGAGGAGACCCAGGGAGTGTGACCCCCTCAGGGCAGCGAGTGTGGGGCAGCAGGGAGCACTGACTACTGTCCTCTTCTTGCCTGAGTGGCGTGGAGGAGCAGGAGGGAGCACTAGCTACTGTCCCCTTCTTGCCTGTGTGGCGTGGAGGAGCAGGAGGGAGCACTAGCTACTGTCCCCTTCTTGCCTGAGTGGCGTGGAGGAGCAGGAGGGAGCACTAGCTACTGTCCCCTTCTTGCCTGTGTGGCATGGAGGAGCAGGAGGGAGCACTAGCTACTGTCCCCTTCTTGCCTGTGTGGCGTGGAGGAGCAGGAGGGAGGTCTGCTATATTGCTTTCAGAAATGATGAGGATCTGGTATGAGCCTGTTGATTTCCCTCAGTGGGCTCTAGTGAAGAAATGCTCTAGCTCTGAGGCCACTGTCCCACTTCATGTGGGAATAGGGCTCTTCAAAGGCCACCTTTCCAGTGTCCTCAAGAGACAGTTTAAAGAGATTGAAGATTAAATACCAGTATGCCAACACTACAGGGGCAGGCAGAATTCATCAAAACCCTACAAACTGAAAATTGAAAAGAAGGGCCGGTATCCCTGACATGCTAGTCTTTGGGACTGTTGGGATCTTGTGGGGATTACCCACACTCCCTTTCTCTTCACTTGCTTTTGTGTCTGAAGCTTTTTCCAGATCAAAATGGAAATTCCTACTGACAGTGGGCCTTTCCTGATGGACTCCGATGACACCGGGGCTGGAGAGTCTGGTGACCAGACCACGGAAAAGGAAGTCATCTGCCCTTGGGAGAGCCTGGCCGAGGGAAAGGCAGGCTGAGCAGGGCCTTGGGCTGGGAAGACAGTCCTGGCAGGCACCATCAGACCTGGGCTCATTTGCTGTCAAACCCAAGTGCATTAGAATGATATCAGAGGAGAAACGGATGGGCTGGAGTGCAGGGACTGACTCCCAGTGGCCACCTTTCCCCTTCCCTGACTTTCCCTTGCTTGGCCAGAAAGGCATGTGGTCCAGAAGGCATCCCTTGCTGCCTTAAAACCAATAAAAGTGTCATTTGGAGATTTTCTTGGATTGAGGTACTGGCATATGCCTGGGCTTATTTTAGTATTCATAACCTATTGCTTGTGAGTTGAACTCATGTCTTCAATTTTGTGTGTAAGGGGACACTGAGCCACTTCAAAGAATTCCCCTTCCGTCTGAACTGGTTTGGACATGATGATTTCATTAATCAAGGTCCACAGCAGTCCCCCAGGGTGGCATTGCACAGAAAGGGTGTAGCTTGGGCCAGGCTCACTTGGAACACAGGATTCTCTAAGCTGTTCACAAGACTGAGTTTATTTAAGGACGGTAAAGCAGGCATAGTAGAGCCTGCCTTCCTTCCTTCCTTCCTTCCTTCCTTCCTTCCTTCCTTCCTCCCTCCTTCCCTTAAAATTATGTGTGTATGTGTGGGACTCTCTGTGGCGACATGCACATGTGGGTGCAGGTGCCCACAGAGTCCATAAGAGGGCATAGGATCTCCTGATTCTGGAGTTGTAGGTGTTGGTGAGCTGTCTGACATGGGTGCTGGGAACCAAACTTGGGCCCTCTGGAAGAGCAACAAGGCCTTCTACTGCTGAGCCATCTCCCCAGCCCACAACTGCCACTCTTGTTATTGTGACGAAACACCAGACAGACAGAAGCAACTTCAGGATGGAAGGGTTTATTTTGTCTCACAGTTTGTGGATGCAGCTGGTCATGGTGGAGAGACCATGGGGGTAGGAGTTCAAGGCAGCTGGTCGCATCACGTCTATAGCCAGTACACAGAGAGCAGAGAGAGCTGGACATTAGTACTCCTCTAACATTCTTTTTTTCTGTTTAGTGCAGGACCCCAAACTGTGGGGCACTATTGCCCATGATGGTCTTCCTCGTTCAGTTAAACTCTTATTATTTATTTATTTATTTATTTATTTATTTATTTATTTATTTTTGTTTTTTTTTAGACAGGGTTTCCCTGTGTAGCTTTGCGCCTTTCCTGGAACTCACTCTGTAGCCCAGGCTGGCCTCGAACTCATAAAGATCCACCTGGTTCTGCCTCCCGAGTGCTGGGATTACAGGCGTGCGCCACCACCACCACCCGGCTCTCAGTTAAACTCTTATTTAACATGAACTCCTCTCATGGATACACCCAGAGGTATCTTTTCCATCAAGTTGATATTGCAGTTTAACCATCACAGAATGGGATTTGGGAGAGAAGGGGAGGGCTACTGGCCCTGATGCAGGGTCAGGTCAATTTCAAGAATGTTTTGGACAAGCCAGCTTAGGGCATCCTTGAGTCAAAGTCATTGTTAGGGAAGTCATGTGGGGCCTGGGAGTGGTCCTGCATTAGTCCTCAGCTGTGCATGGTTGTTGGCTGGAAACTGCAGGGTTGTTGGAGAGTCCTGTGCTGCAGCAGCCAGATCTTCAATCATCCACTCCTTTCAGTAGGAATGAGAAACACTCATTTTTCTCTTCTACTGCCTCAGGCTGGAGGTGTGGATCTTAGTATGTCCCACCCACCTGTTCCCCCAGGTACTCATCCAACAGGTTTCTTATTAACTGAGTCCCTACTAGGTGTCTGGCACCATGCCAGCTCCATGGATTCATCTAATGGTTCTCAACCTGTCAGTTTCTCCTCCCCCTCCCCCTGGGATGTTGGATGGTGCCTAGAAACAATTTCAAAGGTCAAGATTGGGGTAGAGTGGGCATTGCTACTGGCAGCTAATAAGCAAAGGCCAGGGATGCTGTTTAATATCCCACAATGCTCAGCACTCATAACAAAAGACTATCAGCCCAAAATATTAGAGATACCACTACTGAGAAATCTTAGTTCTTATTGGAAGGTGGAGAAGGGCCACCAACCACAACACAATCTCTTTGTCCCTCTTCCCAATGTGTCCATATTGAATAAATCTTGCTTTTCTGATTTTCAACAAAAGGAAGGAAGGAAGGAAGGAAGGAAGGAAGGAAGGAAGGAAGGAAGAAGGGAAGAAAGAAAGAAAGAAAGAAAGAAAGAAAGAAAGAAAGAAAGAAAGAAAGAAAGGAAACTTGGGGCTTCAGACTATACCCTTGTCTTTGGTTTCTGCCA
The DNA here is from genome assembly GCF_903995425.1 of Onychomys torridus. NCBI lineage: Eukaryota > Metazoa > Chordata > Mammalia > Rodentia > Cricetidae > Onychomys > Onychomys torridus. Next base: position 97,150,186 of record NC_050450.1, on the reverse strand, counting down.
ACCCTGAATTTTTGTCCCTCAGAGTCCTCCTATTGGTGAAATTATTAAGGGCACTCCATGTAGTTAAAAGGGAGGTTTACTTTGTGGAGTAACTTACAAATGAAGGGATAGGTAGGTTGCAGGGTCTGGGAAAGGTGTGTCACAGTCCAGTGGTGTTCTCTGGAGGACTCTGCTCGGTCTACTTCCAGCGTCCAGGGTCCAGGAACCAAGAGAGCGCTGGCATCTGAAACCTGGGTCTTTAGCATCCTTTTTCAGTCCCGGTCCCCGCCTTGTAGGAGTGACCATTACCGAAGCCTCAATGGGGGTTGAAACTTCCTGGTCAAAGCTGGAATGGCTACCCACTACATCCTCCAGGGATTGTGGTTGACAGTGGACAGAGACTGAGAACTAAATGCTGAATACAACAGCTCTTGACCTCACATAGAAAGTCCTTGAAGGAGAAGAAACTTCCAGTGGTTTATCAAACCACTCATTATGTTGTTGCCTTTTAACCCTCAAGTGCATCAAAATTCAATTAGCAGATAAGCACCCCTGACTTGCTTTTAGCCTCTGGCAGCTTATCATATGTAGGCCATAAATACTAGTGCTGCTCCGTAATCTCTTCATGAATGCTCTTCTAAAAGTGAATATTGGGCAGGCATGTGAGCAAAATTTGGGCTTGCCAATCCTGGCAGGGCAACCATTAATGCTTCATCTCTCAAGGAGTACTGCTCACTTTAGATTCTACTAAATCTATACCACTGGGCCCACAAGGCAGTCATTCACCATCTACTGTCATTGAAATAGTCTGGGTGTCCCTTTGAAAGGGGTGAGGGCTGGTTTATTTGATGCCTTTATTTGCAGGGCTTCCTAAAAATAAGATTGCAGGTGAGGCCAATCCAGACCCATAGTCTGCCATCAGCCAGCGTGCCAGAGACAAGGGAAATCTCAAGTCTGTATCTGGGTATCTGTGCTTATAGGGCAACACTTCTAAGCCTTCACAATCTTGAAGCTCATCTGAATTCCCAGAACTAATGGCGCAAGACTCCAGGATCCACTGATTGTATTGGTAAAGTTTAGTCTGGAGTTCAGTAATAAACAGACCCCAGAAGGTAGGAAGTGGGTAAGGTACAGAGTTTCTATATCAGATATGCAGCTGCCCAAACACAGGACAGTCCAGGGCAAGCAGAGCCGAAGGAAGAGAAGAAAGCCAGGGGACCAATAGCTTGTGTCAAGGTGACAAAATTCTCACCAGCATAGCTGGTTTTTCACTAACTTGGGTTGTATAAAATCTTGTCAGATGCCAAACCCTGAGTGAGGTTCTGAATTTCACCCCATTCCCTCTTAAAACTGCTATCCTTGCTTTGGAGCCATCTGGGGAAGCTTGGGACCTTTGAGTCTTGGATGGAGCACAGGGTCTGACTTCTTTCCAGTTTGGGACATTGCTTCACCTTGCTTATCTGTGAGCTGTGGTATGTCACTGGGATTGCTTGGAAGCATATAAATGGTCTCAAACATAAGGGAGGGCAAAGCACCTCTTTCTCAATGAATGAATTTGTGAGTGACTTCTGGACCTCCGTTTTGCCTAGGCCTGGCCATTAGGGGTCAGGTGGGGTACTGCCATTAGGGGACAGGTGACTGCTGGCACCTCCTATGTGTTCTTAGTTTTCAGGTCACCATGGCAGAGGCAGAGCTTAGCATCCAATTCCATTTGCCAGAGCCCTAGAGATATGCTTGTTTTGGTTCTCTTGACAATTTACAAGGACAGCAAGTTTTTCCAGGGGCCCCAAAGCAATTATCCCTTTGTGGGGACAATTTGGATCTTTGGATGGTTTGTATAAAGCTGTCAATTCCTTGAGCTGAGTGGACGGTGTGCTTATTTGCTAGAAATAAGAGGAGTGTAGGGAGCCTGTGGTGGCCATGTTTCGGAGTCTCTGGGTGCTGAGGGAGGGTGTTAGGGAGGATGAGGGGACTGGGGATCCTTTTAAATACTTCTGACTCAGAGGCTCAGCGTGCCGTAGTGGTGTCTGTCTTCATTGTTCACCAGAAGAGGGAGTCTCAGGCTTACAGATCCCCCAAAGAGAGGTAGCTGGCATTTCCCCTCTCTTGTTGAGTGCTCTGTGCTGGAAATGGAGGACAGGGGATGAAGAGAGGTCTGTCCTCCTCAGAGGAAGGACAGTGAGTGGCCTCTGCAGTGTACTCTGCCATCTCTGGCCTCTCTTACCAGAGCCCTTGTAATCAGCAGTAGAGGGGAGCCCATGTGGAGAGGCCTCTGGTTCGGCTTTGGTCATACTGGGTCGTAGAGTATCGGGGAGAGATTCCATCCCTGGTGGCATTGGATGAGGGTCGAGAGGCTGGAAAATGTTGAGCAGAAAGAAAAGTCCCTCCATTTTCCCCAAGCAGCAGCTCAGCCTTGGAGAGACGGGTAGCATTTCTTTGTGTTCAGCCTGAATGCCTTGAACTGAAGACCAACAGAGTCTCGTTCATGGTTGACTTCCCAGCCTGAGGGCTTTGCGAGCTCTTCTATTGAGAAGAGAAGCTGGGAGACTTGGGATAGCCAGGCCAGCCAGGCCAGCATAGGGCAATAAGAATGGAAAACCATGCTTTTCAGCTGATGAGAGGGACTCTCTATATAAGGGAACATTGGGGAGCACCAGTTTATTCTGTTCTTGGGGAGGAGCATTCAGAGCCCCTGCCAAGCCCCTACATAGGGGAAGTTTATGTACATAGGCTCCCTTGTCTGTGTAACATGGAGTGCTGATGTGGCATATGAGTGTGAGGCTGTGACTGTGGACCTGGCTGGGACTGGCTTCAGCAGTGACACTGTGCAAACCCCAAGGCAGCAGTAAAAGGAGAAAGATTCTTAGGCTCTCTAGAGAGGCCAGAGTACCCTGGAAGACAGCAGTAACTTGGTGGTGAAGCTGGGGACCGAGATGCACTTGGTGAGCATGAGCTGGGAGTCTGAGAAACTCACTGATGATGTGATAGATGACACAGCAGAGGTGCCCTGGGATTCAGTGACCTTGTCATTATGTGATCCAGGCCCGGGCAGATGACCGCAGCTGTCTGCACGGAATGTGTAGGAAAGAAAGGTTGTCAGTAGTCCACCTACTGACTTCTGTTCCCTCATCTCTACCCGTAGGTAGTTAGCAAGCAGTCTTTGCAGAACTTGGTCCCAGGGAGTTAGGGAGTTGGCCACACAGCCTGTAGGCTCATGGAAAGAGCCCCTCAAGAATTCCTGGGAACATGCATTTATTTCTCACTGTAGTGTGAGATAACAGCATCACTGCCCTTATACTGCAGACATGACCTCTCTACTCATCAGTAGTAGAAATTCTCCAATGGAAGTTTATAACTGCTCAGAAGGCCAGATCTAGGGGATCCAATACCCTCTTAGGAAGGGGAAAGAAATAAAAATAAAAACAAAACTTAGGAAAAAATCCTTAAGCTGAGCCAGGTGGTGGTGGTGGTGGTGGTGGTGGTGGTGGTGGTGCAGCACGCCTTTAATCCCAGCACTGGGGAGGCAGAGCCAGGCAGATCTCTGTGAGTTTGAGGCCAGCCTGGGCTACAGAGTAAGTTCCAGGACAGGCACCAAAGCTACATGGAGAAAACTTGTCTCGGAAAAAAAAAAAAAGAAAAGAAAAAGAAAAGCTGAGCATGGTGTTATGGCAGAAAATCAGAGCAGAAAGTGAGGGTAAAATTCTCACATAGAAGAAACACAATTGGAAACCCCTTCCAAGGCTGATATGTATCAGAGCAGGGGTGGAAACAGCTGGAGCACTCACTATACAAATGACCCATAAAGGCCACAGTCTGAGGGGCCTATTGCGCTTTGAGCTGTCTTTCAGCCATAAGCTGTTTCCTTTCTTGGAATCACTCCTTACCAAACTGCCTCTGGCTGCACCACCATACGTGGACCCTTGCCAAACTGCCCCTGGCTGCACCACTGTCTGTGGACCCCTCATCTAATCCCTGGAAAACTTCAGCAGGCTCCACTGGAATCTCACCTCAAACTGTGACTCATGCCTCTGTTCCTAGCACTTGGAAAACCAACCCCATGAGTTTGAGGCCAGCCTGGGCTACGTAGTGAGTAACAAGCCAGCCAGAGCTACTTGGGCAAGACACTATCTCAAAAAACAAAATCCATAAAAGTGATTGTAGTGAGTCATGAGTCATACCAGATTAGGGTGGATCATCAGACCAAGGCCTGGAGCCTTGTTGGGAGGGAAGAGGACAGAGACACTCAGTGGCCGGGGGCTGTGGACAATGGACACTTCGATTTCTCTCAGAATAACTTCCTGTTGTTTTATGCCACCTCCTATGTGGCACTTTCTTAGGACACTTCTGGGAAATGAGTTCAGCATTCACATGGCATCAATTCATCGTCCTCCCAAAGGCAAACGCTGAGTTGTTTCCAAGTTTACATGAAAACTAATAATGCTGCAGTGAGTATCTCTGTGTACGCTTCTGTGTCTTCCCAGGACAGAAACTAAAAGGAAGGACCAGGAACTATCACAAGTACTGCTTGTTTTAATAAATCCACCACAATGAATTGTCTCTTTGGAAATCTATACTAATATTCTCCCAATGAGGGATGTGAGGGTAATTGTTATCTTACATTGTAAACAGATGAGGAGATTTTCTGTCCTGACTACCCAGTCCCAAATAAACACACAAAAACTTCTATTAGGGCTGGAGAGATGGCTCAGAGGTTAAGAACACTAGCTGGTTTTCCAGAGGTCCTGAGTTCAAGTCCCAGCAACTGAATGGTGGCTCACAACCATCTATAATGAGATCTGGTACCCTCTTCTGGTATGCAGGGTTATATGCAGGCAGAACACTGGATAAACAATAAACAAATAAAATCTTTAAAAAAAAAACCCAAAAAACATATTAATTACAAAATGCTTGGCAGATAGCTCATGCTTATTGCTAACTAGCTCTTATTTTTAAATAACCAATTTCTATTAATCTATGTATTGACATGTGGCTTGGGGCTTTACCCATCCTCTGGCATCTTGCTTCTTGGGTGGCTTGCTTGTGTTTCTCTCCACTCCACCCTTCTTCATCTTGAGTCCTTAATTTGATTATCCTGCCTTGCTATAGGCCAAACAGCTTTATTATTAACCAATGAGAGTAATACATACTCACAACATGCAGAAGGATCATCCCACAGCATCTCCCCCTTTCTGTCTAATCAAAAATGAAGGTTTTAACTTTAACATAGTAAAATTACATACAACAAAACAGTTATTAAGCAAGAATTATAGTTACAATATCTAGTCTATTTGTATTTGACAAAAATCCGAGAAAACACTCAATTATCCATCTTATCTTGGTGAGTCTAAAGTTTCATATCTAATTTACCTTTTTATCATAACTAAGGAAAACTATAACTATCTAGTCTTCAACTCCATCAAAGACCTGAGAAGGAAATAATATTACCTGAGTAAGCAGAAAGTGCAGGAAAGTGACTTCCAAAAAATGTGAGAAATGACAGAAACAGCTAGCTGCCTGAACAGTCACCCAAGATTCCTTTGTAATGTTGGGGCATCCATTTCTGGCCTACAGGCCTAGTATATCTGACAGACTTTCCTGTGAAGCAGGGAATTTTGAAGGACTGTCCTACCTTGTCTTGACAAAGTTTGACAGTGGCCTTTCTTGCATCCTGCTGGTCCAGTTTGGACAGTAACTGTCAGCAATTGAGACAAGGGCAGTTTCTTTGCCTACATGGCTAGCTTTTGTCATAAAGAAAACAAACCCTGGAATTTATTGGTGCTGCCAGGAGCAGATGTGTCTCATTGTCATGAAAAATCTAAGTTATTAAAACATCTTAAATGCCATATTCTGTAGCTCTTTGATATGTTTGAAGATTACCTATCTATCTAAAATATATCTTTGTATACCTAGAAAACCTGACTAACATGACTATAAGTTTGACTATTATAGATGACTATCAATCTATATTTCTTAATTATACATTTTATTTTAAATTGGGCTGCATAAACACAATAACTTAAACAAGAATAGAAATATACATACAGTATAACAAAATTAACTTTAAATTTGTATTAATAGACTAAAATCCATACCAATGTAAAAAATTTTGAGATTAACAGTTGTTTTTTTTTGGATTAAAGTAGATTCAATAATCTACCCTTTTTTTCCCACCACAGTAACCTACCTTTCCCCCATCAATTCTATATCATATCCCCTTTTTCCTTTCAGGAAGAGTTTGACTATGACCAATAAAAATTTGTAACCAGCTCCCCTTAAATGAAAACAAACATTATAAGCAATATTTTGGGAATGTAGGTACAGTTTTCTAAACTACTTCCTGCTGATTGATGGGTGCTGGTAATCCTTGAGGGGCCCTGAGAAAATCAGGATAATTGTTAAGCTTTGGCTGGAGTGTTCTGTGAGGCTGGATCATCTCAGTCAGCAGCCTTGAAGTTGTTTTGGATGTTGGATCATCTGGGCTGTTTTTATTGGTGCCTGGTACCCTTGTTCTGAAAATATATAAACTTTTAAAGGTAACATACATATTTGTGTTAATACAAATATAAATTGTGCATTGTACATAAGCCAGCCAAAGATAATTTTTTTGTTTTATGTTTGAGCAAGTAAAATATATGTCACATGTCTTGTAGTTACTTTAGGTTTATTTCCTTATGTCTGTAGTCAGGATTTAAGGGGGATCTTCCTAGATCAAACCTGATTTTCCTTAACCGAGAATGGATCCATAGCCCCTTATTTCCCATGGAAACAAAAGCATAAACTCTCCCCCAAAGTAACATATCTTTTGACTTAAATTTCGAAGTCAAGATAATTTAAAAATATATAGGTAGGTTTAATTTAGTAGCTTTCACAATCAAATGTCTCTCAGCAGTTATCATTCACCCATTAACAGTAAAAAAATTTAAAGACTACACAATAAAATATAGAATCCAGACCCTTTGTGTATTTTCCATCTTTATGTGGCTTATCACATTTTTAAAATTACTTTAGCCCCTTTTAGGACTTCACTATTGTTTTTAAATCTATGACTATTTCTACCCTTTCTTTTCTCTCTCCCAAGCCTATGCACATTTTTCAAACACACTGTGACCGGTTAGAAGCATTTTTGTCTGACTCTGTCCTTACTGTGTATCTTTAACCCGTTTTGTCTGTATGAGCAAAAACTTTAAATCCACCACACAGCATGTGGCTGGGAGACACCTCTCTGTACCATGGCCCATGTGAGGTGGAGGGAATCTGCCATGTTGCAGCTCAAGCCTACATGCTGCAGCCGGGGGATGCATCTCTATACCGCAGCTCGCATGAGAGACATAAACTATGAAGCTGCTCTTGGCTCTGGTTTTGTGTTTCTAAAATGCTTTTTAAAAGCTTTCTCAGGCTTTATGTGCATGTATATGCCCCACATTGGGCCACCACATGTAAATGAAGGTGGAGGTTTTCTGTCCTGACCGCTTAGTCCCAAATAAACACACAAAAGCTTATATCAATTACAAAATGCTCAGCCAATAGCTCAGATTTATTATTAACTAGCTCTTACTTTTAAATTAACCCATTTCTATTCATCCATGTATCGCCCTGTGGCCCATGGCTTTACCGGTCCTCTGGCATTTTGCTTCTTGGGTGACTTGCTTGCGTCTCTTTCCACTCTGCCCCTCTTTATCTGAGTCCTCAGTTTGATTGTCCCACCTAACTTTATCCTGCCTTGCTATAGGCCAAACAGCTTTATTATTGACCAATGAGAGTAGTACATATTCACAGCATACAGAAGGATCATCCCACAGCATGACCAGAACTGCTACTACTACATTGACGATATGCCGGCATCTACTGTTGTAGCATGAATCTTTTTTAAAAAGATATTTATTTATTAAAATTTTTTCCATTTTACATACAAATCCCAGTTCCCCCTCCCTCCCCTTCCCCCGCCTCCTCACCTCCCTCCCACTCTACCCCCATCCACTCCTCAGAGTGGGTAAGGCCTCCCATGGTAGTCAACAAAGTCTGGCATATCAAGTTGAAGGAGAGCCTAGCCCCTCCTCATTGTATCAAAGCTGAGCAAGGTGTCCCACCACAGGGAATAGGTTCCAAAAAATCAGTTCATGCACCTTGGATAAGTCCTGGCCCTGCTGCCAGGGACCCCACTAACAGATCAAGCCACACAACTGTCACCCACATTTAGTGGGCCTAGTTCAGTCCCATGCAGGTTCCCGAGCTCTGTCAGTCCAGAGTCAGTGAGCTCCAACTAGCACTGGTCAGCTGTCTCTGTGGGTTTCCCCATCATGATCTTGATCCCTCCTTCTTCTTCTTCTTCTTCTTCTTCTTCTTCTTCTTCTTCTTCTTCTTCTTCTTCTTCTTCTCCTCCTCCTCCTCCTCCTCCTCCTCCTCCTCCTCCTCCTCCTCCTCCTCCTTCTTTTTTGAATGTGCTGTTTATTGAAGGAGGAAGGAGGTCTTAAATACAGGCTTACAGCACAATGGGAGAACCCAGGAAGGCAGAAGTTTGCTTCTGATTTTTTTTTTTTTTTTGAGTTGAGGATTGAACCCCAGGCCTTGCACTTGCTAGACAAGCTGTAGCACAAATCTTAAAAGGTCTTATTAATAAAGACAAACCTGGAGCCCAGTATTGGGGTGAACGCTGGAAGATCAAAGAAGAACAAGCCACAGCCTCTTCACCTCACCAGTTCCTCAGCTGATCCTGTTTCCTCAGACTGGAAGCCTCTGTGTCCTCATCCAAAGGGATCTCAGCTGAACTGCTGCTAAAAGCCTAAAGGCTTAACCAGCTCTCGTTCCTTGTCCTTACACCTTAAATACCTTTCTGCTTCCTGCCATCAGTTCCTGGGATTAAAGGCTCTTGTTACCACGCCTATCTGTTTCCAGTGTGGCTTTGCACTCACAGAGATCCAGACAGATCTCTGTCTCTGAAGTGCTTGAATTAAAGGCGTGAGTGCCACCATTTCTGTCCTCTGTATCTAGCGGCTGTTCTGTTCTCTGACCCCAGTTTATTAGGGTGCACAATATTTTGGGGAACACAATATCACCACATATTGTAGCATGCAAAAACCTGGGCATGTCCTTCTGGAAGCCAACAATGAGGTCCTGGTCCCCTTTCAATTCTTAGCTTTAGGAGGACATGGAGAGTGCAGGTGACCAGAAAGACTTTTGGCCATGTGACTCCCCTCCTTGATCATCCTCTGGACCCTGCACTAGTTGCTTCTTTGTTATGATGATAAAATACTGACAAAAAGCAACTTAGCAGGGGGTGGAAGTGGGGGGAGGTGTTACTTTGATTTACAGAGAGTACATCATGGAGGGAAGACGAGGTAACAGGCAGGCGAGGTCTGGCAGCAGAAGCAGGAAGCTGGCTGATTTTATTTCATGCCCTCACAGGGAAATGGAGTGGACAGGAACTGGGGCCAGGCTATAGAACCTCAGAGCCCACCCCTAGTGACATACTTCCTCCAGCAAGGCTCTGCCTCCTCAAGCTTACATAAGCTTCTTACATGGGGGTGGGAGGGGTGGGAGGCATTTTACACTCAAACCACGGCAGCATCTGAGCCCACAGAGGTGACCCAGCCTTGGTGTAGCTCTGGGTGTGTGTTTGGTGTCACTGTCAACATTGGTCCCAGTGTTGAACTCCATGGTCAGGCAGAGAATCTTTATTATTCCAGTTCCATTGTCTCATAGAGAGAGCATGCAGTCATTGGAGACTGGAGCCTATGAAGACCCCATGGACACACAGTCTGTCTCTGAGGGCATAGAGGTGGGATCGCTATCACCAGTATCCTTATTGGGGTCCTACTTCTGAGGCTGCTGATGCCCCCTGTATCAATCCTAGTAATGGCTTGTCTCTGGAGATGTAAATGAGAGACCCCTCCCCTATCCAGTCAGGCCTCAGATGTCAGCCACAAGGTGAGCTGGCCTGCCCTCAGAAAATGCCTCAGATGCCTGGGGCCCACCCTGTCCCTTGTTGCAGCGAGTCCCACCTGGAGAGGCTGGCTCTAAGGGCTGCTGAGATAGAAGAGTCCTGTTCTCTTGGTGACTGCTTAAAATTCACGTTGCTATAGCAGCATGGCATTAGGCCATGGTGATCCTGCGGTACAAAGCTTTGATCTCAGGAAAGGCAGGATTTCTTTTGCTCTTTGGCTGGTTCTGAGGGGACACTGCCTTGGGACCAAGCTTTGCCTTTGCTCCAGGGTCTGAGGATCGTCCCAGAAGCAGAAAGTTGAGGACAGGCAGACAGAGGAGACCCTCAGAAGTAGTCTCAGCCTTGAGATTCTAATCTGAAGGAGTCAGCTCAAAACCCTTGAGGGCAAGTGAATCAGGATTGAAGAAAGAGGGGTCAGATGGCTCTGTAATGAGGAGATGTGCACACACAGACTGACGAGAGACAAGCTCAGATGAGATGTCTGTGTGGGTTGTGAGGAGCAGAGCAAAGGAAGAGATAGGTTTATAAATACATGTGGGTTGGCTCAGTAAGTCTCAGAATTACTAATCATTCACCCATGGTGGAGAGATGGCTCAGTCATAAAGTTCTGAGTCCCAGCACCAAGGTAAAAAGCTGGATGTGATGGCATCTGTAATACAGACTCTGAGGAGACAGAGGCAGATATGTCCCTGGAGCTTGCTGGCCTGCCAGTCTGGAAGAATCAGTGAATTACATGTTGAATAAGAGAGGTGAGTCAATGTCAATCTCTGGTCTCCACATAACAAACACATGCATACACAAGTAAACATGTCACACCTAGACACATAGACACACACACACACACACACACACACACACACACACACACACACGGATTCATCCATTCATTAAGTATCCACTAGTTAAGGACACATTGTGTGATCAGTGGTGGAGGATGCAAATGGCTCCCATGACAACAACCCCAACCCTCAAGGACTTTCCCAGTAGCCAAGGGAACTAAAGTGTGTTCTGGAATGATCCAATGCAGAATGTGATCATTTACTGGAAAAATATAGCAACTCAGAGTGGGAAACCAAGGCCCTGGTGTGACTGTGGAGTCTTCACAGGCAAATTTGGGTTAAAACATAAATGGCATTGAGAAGAGAGGAGGGTATTCCGGTTACCCAGGACAACTAGGTGTGGTTTGGTTGTAGTCAACTACAGAGGGGAGGGTGTCCAAGAACATGAGGAAGCCAGTGCACTACAGGGATAGTGGGAGAGAATGCAGTCATTGAGGTGCTCTAGGACTGAAGAGGCTGGACGGGATTTGACAGATGACGAGGTGCCCCAAAGGGGCTTTGGAGCCAGGCAGTGGCTGATCAGAGCCAGAGTTTAAAGCAATGAAGCGGCACAGAATGAGCGATGGGCTGAAATGTGAAGGGGCAGTCAACTCGAAACCCCCCTAGAACCAAAGATGGAAGGGACTGGTGACATGAGAACTCTGGTACTGGAAAGGAAAGAGGCAGGTGAACAGGCACCGCAGTGTGGGCTCTGAGAACGGGACTCACGGAGAAAGAGAGTGAGGTTAGATGAGGTCTGGTCCTTAGGGAGTGTAGCGCTGCCCTTCCAAGGGATCAAGAAAATGAAGAGGAGAAAGAAGTGAGGGAGACACATTCATGGCCTCGTGCTGGCAAATGCTGAGTTGGTTTCCAGGAAGGAACACTGGGATGAAGATGACAGGGCCTTGAGGGACACTGAAGGACACAGGGACCAGAAGAGGCTCATTGGACAGTTGTGGAGTAATATGTAGCCGAGTAATAGGAAAGAGGAAGCTGACGGGGAAGGCCATGGTGAAGAAGGCAGGAGATGAACAGTAGAAGCTCATAGATTCCTCCAAGAACCACTCACTCCTCTCCAGTGCGGAAGGGCATCAGGGGAATGAAGACAGGAGGGGCAACTGGTTATGTGCACCTCCCCTTCCTGTCACTGAACTTGCTGTCTCCTCCGGTTGCCTTTGTACAAACTGAAAAATGGTAGCCCTTCCAGGGATGCTTTCACTCTCTCAGGTGTGGGGCACGGCAGGAGAAAGACTCCTCTACAAATTCCAGAGCACCAAGTAACAAATGACATAAAGTAAATGTCGGATGTGATCTGGGAAACAGAGAGGAGGGACGTGCATTCTGAGTCTGGTTGAGTGACCTGGGAAGTGATCTCTCAGAAGACCCATTGAAGGGAAGATGTTCTGGACAGGAGGAGAGGGAAGCCATGGAGAAGTCTTTTATGGGAAAGTCATGCCAGCTGACCTGGAGGGCTGCTGTCCTCTCTGCTTGCCATGCTGGGACTGGATTGTGAAGACAGTGTGGACCCAGGGGTCAAGCTGAGAGGTTGCTAAAAATGCCAGAGTGAGAATATGATGGTGTGTTAGAACTGAGAGGTAGCAGCAAGGTAAGTGAAGGGGATGGTGGTGTGTGTGTGTGTGTGTGTGTGTGTGTGTGTGGTGTGGTGTATGTGTAGGGGAGTGTGTGTGTGGGTGCACGTGTGTGTACGAATATGGAGGACAGATGACAACTTCAAGAGCTATTCCTCGGTTGTCCCTTACTTTGTTCTTTAAGAGAGGGTCTCTTATAGGCTTGAAGTTTGCCAAGTAGGCTAGGTTGGCTGTCTGGGGTCCCCAAGGATCTGCCTGTCTTCTCCACTGAGCACTGGGATTGCAAGCATGCACCACCACACTGGGATTTTTGCACAGGTTATAGGGTATTGAACTCAAGTCTTCATGCTGGTGTAGCAGACAGTTTTTCAACTGAGCTAACACCCCAGCTCTTTGTTTTGATGCTAAATCTAAAGGTATCCCTTGGTGAGTTGGATATGGGATATTAGTACAAGGAAGGCTGAAGAGTAACTCCACAGTTTAGGAAGGAGCAGAGAAACAAACACATGATGATTTGGCCCTTTGTGGCTGGTAGGGGTGTATGGGGAGGCTAGCTCCCACTTTTATCCATGGTACTCTGAGCAGAGAGGGATGAGAAACTTTTTGATAGAAGGATAGCAGAGATTGAGACAGACAGAAATACAGGATAGCCTCGGGAGGGTCTGGATCAATATCCACTGGCCTCTTCTGTCTCTTCAGCTTTTTATAGAAATGCCAAAGGACAGGGCAAAAGACCTTCCCCTAGCACCACCAAGTGCAGACCCTTCTAAAGACCTGGTAACCACACACACCTGGTCAAGCCATCCCCTAATGCAGCCCTGCTGAGTAAAGCAAGCTTAGATCTCACTAGGAAATATCTGTGGGCCTCCACAGTGGGGGTTGGTCAGAAAGAGAACTTACTGAGAAGACAAGATCAGGAGTTACCTGTTACACGTAGGTCTGTAGTAGACACTCAATAAGGAAGTTACTGACAGTCCAGGGCACAGAGGAGCGCTTTGGATCTGAGTTAAAAGTCTGGGAGTTTCCCATATGTAGACAGGATCACTGAGTGAGTACTGACTAGACAAGGGGTCCCCAAGGATGTCCTAAGAAACTCTGTAGAGGTCAGGTCACCAGCAAAGAATATTGAGGAGGGACAGTGTTGACTGAGGAGAGAGCCATAAGAACAGTATGTTGGAAGCTCCTGATGGAAGTGTTTCACAGAGGAGGGAGTGAGGGCTGTGTTCAATGCTCTTTTTAAATTATTTTCTTTCTTTTTTTTTTTTTTTTTAAGGCAAGGTCTCATGTATCCCAGGCTGGCCTCCAACTCACCATGTAATCATTGACTTTGAACTCCTGATCCTTTGGTTTGTTTTGTGTTGAGATTATAGGAATGTACTGCCCCTGCTGGTGCTAGGGATTGAACCCAAGGTTTTGTTTTGTTTTGTTTTGTTTTGTTTTGTTTTATTCTGGGTAGGTAGTCTACCAATTGATCTATGCCCTTCAGCCTGTCCAATGCTTTTGATAGGTCAAATAAGGTATGGACCCATTCACCATGGCTCGGTGGTGTAGAGGGCATCAGCAACCTTGATAATGGCAGTTTCAGTGGAGTGAGGGGCAGGAAATAGCCCAGAGGACCTTTTTGATTTAGAGAGTGAGGGAGAAATAGAAGGTGGTGCATCAAGAAGTTTTATTTTTTTATTATTTTTTTTTCTTTTTCCTGAGACAGGGTCTCTCTGTGTAGCTTTGCACCTTTCCTGGATCTAGGCTGGCCTTGAACTCACAAAGATCCACCTGCCTCTGCCTCCTGAGTGCCTCCAGTGCACATCCATTGCCTGGCCTTCAAGAGGTTTTGAGGAGAAAAATGAGATCATAGTTTACAGGAGCGTGCAGCTAGGAGATGTCTCAAGGAGGGAGAAAAAAAAGCTTGTTTCTAATTTGGTGGGAAAGATCCAATAATTAGGCATGAGAAGACGCAGGAGAAAAAAGAGTGGGTAGTGACGTCCTTTTGTGTGTGGAAGGGGATGAGACCTGCTGAAAAGGGGAATGGGCCTCTGTTGGAGTGCAGAGAGATTGATTTCGGGAAGAGTCCAGGGGGCAGAGTTCACTGGCATTTCTGCTGAGACACATGTGATGCCGTAGCAGCATCCTGGGAGAGCTCCCTTCTGGTGGCTTCTAGTTCCTCAGAGAGGAAGGGAGAGTGGCTGATGGCATGGGGAGAGAGGAGAGGTAGTAGAGCCTTGGGGATGGGCAGGAGCCAGAGTGAACAGTGTGAGTGTGAGGGCTGCTTGGGGACCTCTGGGATTCACCTGTGGTTTGAAAACACGTTTCTATTCTGTGGGGTGACACTACTGTGTCACAAACTCTCATGGGGAAAGGCCTTGGACCAACTGCAACAAACCTCACTTACCAGCAGAGGACACATTTCAAGTTCATAAGTAGATATTGGACATCATGAACGGTATCTCCCCACCCCCAGTCCACTGTTTTATTCTATGCATGTTATACACACCTAACATGAAATTTCAATGAATGGCTGCTTCTCTTTGGCCTATGTGGATAAGCATCACTATACTTACAGGTTTGGGTCATTGTAAAATAAAAATAGAGATGTATTTGAATTGCACTGTGAAAACCAAGACATTAGATTTGATTATTGAGATGGCTTCTAAGTGACTGACAGGTAGTGTTCTAGTTGTGTTATCATTTGCTGTGATAAAATGCCCCAACAAAAGCAGCTTATGGGGGGCGGCGGTTATTTTAGCTTGAAGATGGAGGTTTCAGTCCATTGTGGCAGGGAACTTAAGGTGGAAGAAACTTGAAGCAGCTTGCCACATCACAGTCCAGAGGGGAGAGAGTTTGCTGTCTGCTGCCTTTGGTAAGAAATCACATGACAAAACAGCACCATTGGTGTCTCACCTGTGTCCCCTCGGTGTACCTCAGAGTCTTGGTAGACACCCACCCCCACTATGGCACCGATGCTCTGGGTCCTGTCTTTCCGCCTGAGGGCAGTCTCCGATCACGTGTGCACATTTGGTACTTGTGATGACTCATGCTAGGGGCCTAGACTAGATTCTTCTCGACAGAGAGTGGAGTTTGAGGAGCAATGCTTTGACTTTCTCACCTTCCATGAGACTTTTCTGACACATGGCCCACAAAGTCTCAGAAAACGTCCCTGGTGAGACATCTCTGGTGGCCCCTAGTCATTGAGTAGGCAACAGTACCCACTTTGCTGGCTTTCCGCCCTTCTTGCCCCATCTCCTCCACTCCCTTGCTGAGCTTTAGCACCTTCTAGGGGCATTCCCCACACCGGAAAGGACAAGGGACAGGCTAAGATTAGTGATCCAGAATGGAAGTGTCAGTGGACCGCACTTAGCCCAGCTCAGTCAACTCTCTCTGCCGACTCTGCATCTGTAGATTCAACTACTCTCAAACTGGGAAACATTCAGAAAAGAACCGTACCTGTACTGAACATGTACAGAATGTCCCTCCTTGTCCTTATTCCCCAAACAATATGGAGGGCAAGGAGTTAGGCTGTATTTATATTGTATTGGATATTAGAAGTAACCACGGTGTGTGAGCCAGAGGTGTGGATGAGAACATTGTTTTCCAGATATAATGGGGCAGGTGAACTCACAGAGACTGTGACAACATGGACAAGACCTGCACAAGCTCGAGACAGATAAAGTAAAACCCCAGCATGCAGGAGGCAGGGGGTAAGGAAATCCCACCCCTGGCCATGAAGCTATTCGTGACTGCTGGGAGAGGGGAAAAAATTCAGTTTTCTTCAATGGAGAGACAGTGGGTGTGTCGACCATCCATCAGGGCAGGCCTCATGCTCAGGAGGAGGCAGGCAACACAAACTGGACCCCATGTTTTTTTTTTTTCTCGAGAGAGAAGGGGACAGCAAATAAACTTCAGTCGGTAGAGGAGGTAGAAGATCTGGGAAGAGTTGGGGAATAAATATGATCAAAGTCTATTTAAAAAGACTAAACAAAACCGTTATTTTATAAAATAACCTAGAGGTGGCTTAGGCTTAGTTAAGGTTTTGGGAGGATGTGTACAGCCTCTGCACAAACACTACACTACATTTAAGGGACAGAGCTCAGAACAAGTTCTTACAGACTTAAAGAACTGGAATCATATCAAGTGTGTATGGGACTTGAACATTTGTAGATGTTGATACCCCAGGGGTTCTAGGACCAGTTCCCTGCAGCTATTGAGAAATGACTAAGCAGTATCAAATGCACTCTGACCTCTCTTTCCTTTCCCATTCCTCCTCTCCCCTTCTCCCTCCCTCCCTCCCTCCTCGTCTTCCCTTCTTTCCTTCCCTAATAGAACCTCCTCATTTGTTTTGATGATTCACTCTTGGGTGTAGTTTCAAGATCACTTCCCAGAAGGTGCCGTGTTCAGGATCACATGGGCAATCTGAGCCCCAGCGACCGCTGAGGGCAGCCAGCGGGGCTGCGAGTGGCATGGCGTGTGGGCGCCTCTGCTTCATTGCGTTTCAAACTGACACTTCTTGTCAAGGGGTCGCTTCACTGGTCTCTGCTGACCGTTTTGGCATGAAGCCCAACGGAAACAATGGTGCCCTTTTCTCTGAATAGTCCTTTGGGTCACCTCAGAGAAGACCAGGGCCAGGAACTGAGGGTGGATAGAGCAATTAGGGAGGAGGAGCAGGAGGAGGAGGAGGAGATGTGGATTTTCAAAGGTCAGCCGGAGTATGATTAGCGATTGCCTGGAGATTTATTCCAAGTGCCTTTCCTGACTAGAAAAACAACAATAAAAAGGGAGGAAAAAAAAAAAAAAACCACCCAAGCCCACAAGTGGGGTAGAAGTTGAAGAACACTTTAATTCATAAGGAAAAGGGCTTGAATAATTGATGCCGCCGCCCTGCCAAAGATAATTTCAGCCAGCTCCCTCTATCTCACAAAGACATTTAGCATTGATTGAGATCAAAGTATCAGGAACCCCTGCTGCTAGGCTGAAAGGCAGAACTCACAGCGGCCTTTCTCCGCTCTGATAATGTCGTCTTTATGTAGTTAATAAACTGCACACTTCAGTCAAACTATATCATTACAGAAGACTTAGGGAGCTAATAATTTAAAAGCAAAGAATTGCCTCTGTTCCTCACTTTGAACTAAACAACATTCTGTTGAATGAGGGGGACATCAAAGTCTTGTCACTATCACCAGTGTGGCTCTAGCAGAGGGCCCCACAGAGTGGGTACTTCAGTCATCAAGGGGAAAAGAAAGAGAAAGAAAGGGAGAGATTAAAGACATTGGCTTATCCACCCGAAGGCGGTACCAGGTGTTTTGATTATTATTATTTGTACTGGGCAAGCATCAGGTGGCTCTCATATCAATGCATGTCCTTGTCCAACTGATGCCCGAGAACCAGGTCAGACAGTTCGCTTTTCACCTTGGCCCTGCTCTGAACTTTGTCCTGATGATATCTCTGTTTGCTTCTAGCCTGCCAGCCCTGCAAGTCACCCTGGCTTCCTTGGGTCCTCTTTAGGTGGCTTGTTTGACCTCTCTTGGTGCCGGGTCATGGAGCGGCACACTCTCCGGTTAGCGTGGGCTTGCTGTGGGTCATGACGTGGCTCACAAGCTCCTATTTTGCTGGATGAGGGTATCTGTTGCATATATGTTTGAGGGTATTTTAAGCAGGGTGTTGTGAGATGAATAACCCCATTTCATAGCAGCTCACCCTCAAGTTACTAGGCTGTATTGCTTGATAAGAGGGATGTTGTTTTAACCTCACACACTTCCCCAAGAGGTATTTTGAGGTGTAGTCACTCAAAACAGGGATTTTCATGCAAATGGTTTGAGAGGAACTCTGGGCAAGCAACATCTATAGACAGAAGGAAGCGGGATAAACAGAGGAATGAAGAGAGGCCTCCATTGAAGTCAAGTCTGTCCCTGGCTGCATGGGAGCTTTGCAATAAATAGTGATCCCCTTGGAGTAAGGGTGTTGTCTTATGTACTTTATATCAATCATCTGATGGCTGTGGCTGTTGAGATCGTGTGTGTGTGTGTGTGTGTGTGTGTGTGTGTGTGTGTGTGTGTGTGTGTGTGTGTGTGTGTGTGTGTGTGACATTTCAGACATGTCCTACCTAAGTGATTTGTTAGGTAAATGACAATGTTTAGGACTGAGCCTTTTGCAGTCAATACTTAGAGCAGCTGGGAGATGGTGTGTCAGCCTGCAGAGGGGATCTGGGCAGGGTGGTGCTGAAGGCAAAGTGATTAGTTTACCAGATGACTAGAAATTTGCAAAGTGTAAGCCTGGAATTTTTTTTTTTAAGATTTATTATGTGTGTGTGTGTGTGTGTGTGTGTGTGTGTGTGTGTGTGTGTGTGTGTGTCCTATCTCTATGTATGCCTGCAGGCCAGAAGAGGGTATCAGATCCTTCTATATATGGCCGTGAGCCACCATTGGTTGCTGGGAATTGAACTCAGAACCTCTGGAAGAGCAGCCAGTGCTGTTAATGGCTGAGCCATCTCTCCAGTCCCAAGCCTGGAATTTTATCTCAAGGAAAACATGTATTTATAAGAAGTTTCTGTTGTCACCTGGGAATGGTGGTACATTCCTGTTGTACCAAACTCAGCAGGTAGAGACAGCAGAATAATGAAATCAATCAAAACTAGTCTCAGCTATGTGGTGAACTGAAGGTTAACCTGGGCTAATTCTGTCTCAAGAACAGAAGAAAACAAGTTCTGCTGTTTTTATTCTCCAGCTTAGTCATCTCCATCATCCTGGGTCCATCGTGTCCTTTCTGGACACTTTACACATATAATCTTACTGAGTTCTTTCAAACTGAAACCTGGTGAGGTTCTGAACAGCTTGAGCAGATCATGGACAGAGATGTTTATTGCTCTGTTGTTTACAGCCGTAGAGGTTTGGGAACAAGTATTTCCCCAACACTGAGCACAGCAAATTAAAGGCTGCCTCTGTAGAAAGGCATGGTGTGCAGTTAACAAAGATTCTGTAATGATGCAGGGATGGATCCATAATGCACTGCAGAATAGAAAAAATAGGCCTTGGTGGCTCAGTGGGTAAGGTGCTTCCTGAGCAAACCTGGGTTTGGCTCCCAGGAACCCACATAAACGCCAAGTGGGTGTGCAGCAACCTATAATTCTGCTTCTTGGAGGACAGAAGAAGAGAAACCTTGGAGCAAGTGGTCTAGCTGAATAAGTCAGTATGAGTGAGGTCTGGTTCAACTGACAGCCCCTGTCTCAGTGAGTAAGGTGTAGAACCATGGAGGAAGACTCCTGATATCAACCTGGGGCCTCGAGAAACACCTCCACATATGTGTAGATGTGCCCCCATACACATGCAAACACACTCATTCATATATACACGCCGCACACATACATACTTGGTGTAAGTGTGGATATGAGTTCTGGGGCCCCTGCTGAAGGATCCAAGTGTTTGTGTCCCAGAGCAAAGAATTGCTCCAGGGACCCACGGTTACAGTAGGAAGAGAGACAGTTTATTACAAAATGGAAAACATTCTGAGAATGGGAGTGGACTATAGGTAGGGAGGAAAGCCCCAAAGGCATTGGGTCACGAACCACATGACCAGTTATAAAACATTTACATAGTATCCACCCTTCCCTCGTTTGTATAGCATGTGCCTTTCTGGGCATGCTGTGTTGATTGTATGATGCTCTGGTGGGGAAGGGCATCCAGTCTTTCTCTACCAACTGGTTTCTTTCATATTAATGTTAATGAAGCTTTTCTCCAGGCTCTATTCTCCTGCCACATACACAGATGCAAGAAAAACAAGGTGACTAGTGGTGTATGTGTGTGCGCGCGCGTGCGCACCCAAGCAAATGTGTACACAGGGAGCTGCACATGTGTGTGAAGGTGTGAATGTACATATGTGTGAAGGCTGGAGGACAACCTTGGGTGCTATGCTCAGGAACACTGTCCACCTCTTTTTTTCTTTTTTTAAAAATATATTTTATTTTATGTGCCTGGTGCTTGCAGAGGTCAGAAGAGGGTGTCATTTACCCTGGAGTTATACTGGAATTACAGATACAGATGGTTATGAGCTACCTTGAGGGTGCTTTCGAGACCAAACTGCAGTCCTTTGGAAGATCAGCAAGTGTTCTTAACGGCTGAATCATCTCTCCAGCCACTGTCCACCTTTCTTGAGACAAAGTCCCTCTCATCACCTGAAGCTCATCAATGTGGCTGCTGTGTCTGCCTGGTGTACACCACGGGTCTGCCTGTCTCCACTTCCTCAGCACTGGGGTTGGGGGTATGCAGGTCTTTACTCAGCATTTCCATGAGGTCTAGGGATTGCACTCAGACTTCCATGCTTACAAGGCAAGCACTTTATCAACTTAGTGCTCTCCTTGGCGCTGGTTTCTTTTATGTGCATTTCATTTTTTTTCTTGATTTTTTTTGTTCTCAATAAAACATTAATTTTGAAGTTGGGGGGGTGGGCTAATTTGAGATCTATCTCCTCCTACTCCATTAACAATGACAGTCACGATGCTAACTCATATTTATTAAGGACTCGTCAGATGGAATAGGTATCATTACTGTATTCTAGAGAGAACAAATTGGAGGCTCAAAAAAGTTGCACAACTGATCCAGGGTGGAGAGTCAGGAGGCCTGAGATTGAGAGTCCTGTGATCTTTCTGTTTCATCCACTGTTTATCAGCGGAACTTTATCTGCGAAACACAAACCAGCCTGTAGCATCTGGGGAAGGGTTTAGAAGCTGCAAAGGAGCAGAGCTGGCCCTGCTGATAAACCGCAGAATGCACACAAAGGGCTGGTCAGCATGGGGCCGGAGGACACAGCTGTCTGTAGGGTGGGAAAGACAGACGTGCCTGATGGATGACATCGATGTCACAATGAAAGGGCCATTTTCTGAAAGAACGGAACTGTTGTTAAAAGGCAAAGGCACATGAATCACAGCGACATTGATCTTCTCAGTGTACCTTCTGAACAGGCAGTATTTTTTAAAGGTACGTTTTCATTTAAGTTTGACATAAATAACAAAGTGCACAGAACTGAGGTACAGCTTGGTGGCTTCTTCACAAAGAGAACTCTCTCTTGTAAGGGGCTCCCAGCTCTCTTGGGTCCTCAGCCAATAATATTCCCCTTAATAAAAGAAGCCATGACCCTGACATCTAATACTTTAGATTAGTTTTGTATGTTTTGAATTTCATGTAGATGAGACTTCTTAAATGTAATGTAAATGGGTCATAAGGTATGTTAGTGAGATTCATTCATGATATTTATATACATAGTGTTGATTCATGCTCACTGAACAGAGATATCTGTCATCTATCTGTCTGTCTGTCTGTTTGCACATGGTTAAGCATATGCAGAGTGAATTTAATAATTCATTGAGTGGATACATGTTGCATATGGTGAGTGTAGAAACTAAAATTTATGAATTTTATTATCCATATTCCTTTTATGTTGCCTAGGGAATAGATCTGGGCATGTCTTCTGAGGAATGGAATGCTCAGTTGTGGGGTACATGTGTGTTCTACATGAATAATTACCATCAAAAAGTTTTGCAAAGTGATTGGACCAAGTTATGTCCTTGCTAGTGTGTGGGGTTTCTACTTACTCTTTGTATTTTGGCCCCATGGTATTATTTTAAAGAATTTAAACACATGAATGCTTTTGCCTGTGGTTATGGCCCATTTGGATATTCTCTTTTTATGAAGTTCTATTCAAATCTTTTGTTGATAGTACTATTAATTTATTTTGAGTCAGGGTCTCACTGTATATCCCTGGCTGTCCTGTGATTCACAATGTAGGCCAGAGTGGCCTTGAACTCACAAGGCCTCTGCCTCCTGAGTAGTGGGATCAAAGGTGTACACCACCACATCTGGTGACAGTACTGTTTTAAACAATAGTTACCATCATCTTTTGTAAATGGATTTTTCTTTGGGCTGCCAGCTCACCAAAAATAACATGGAGACTTATTGTTAATTATAAAGCCTCAGTCTTAGCTTTGACTTGTTTCTAACTAGCTCTTAAAACTTAAATTAACCCATTTCTATTAATCTATGTGCTGTTACATGGCTCATGACTTTTACCTCTCTTCCTGCATGTCTTGCTTCCTCTGCATCAGGCTGGCGACTCCTCTTTTCTTCTTCCCAGAGCTCTCTCTGTCCAGAAGTCCTACCTACACCTCCTGCCTAGCTATTGGCCATCTAGCATTTTGTTAAACCAACCACAGTGACACATCTTCACACAGTATAAAGGAATATTCCACAACAGATGGTATAAATCCAGCTTCTTCTATTGACCGTTTAAAGATACTGGTCTAGGTGATCTCTTTCCCTTGCTCAAAGGTGCTTGTAGGGATAAGTGCTATGTCTTAGGCAGAAGAAGTGCTCACTGCCTGACAGTACCAGACTGAAAACCTGAGTTTGATTGCTGGAACCTCCTAAGGTCGGAAGGTGTGAACCAACTCCACAAACTTGTCTTTCTGACTCTCACATGTGTGCCATGGTATTGGTATTCCCATCCCCCACACACAATCAAAAATTTCAAATCATGGGCTGGAGAGATGGCTCAGAGGTTAAGAGCACTGCTTGCTCTTCCAAAGGTCCTGAGTTCAATTCCCAGCAACCACATGGTGGCTCACAACCATCTGTAATGAGATCTGGTGCCCTCTTCTGGCCTGCAGGGATATGTGCAGACAGAACACTGTATACATAATAAATAAATAAATCTTAAAAAAATTTCAAATCATTATTTTGGGTGTATGGGTACTTTGTATGTATGCATGTCTGTGCACCAGTTGTGTGTAGTACCCTCAGAAGGCAGAAGAAAGCGTTGGATCCCCTGAAAGTAAAATTACAAGCCATTCGTGGGCTGTCACCTGTGTGCTAGGAATCAAATCTGAGTCCTCTGGAAGAGCCAGTACTCTTTCATGCTGAGCCATCTCTGCAGCCCTCCTCCTCTCCCCAGTTAAAAAAGTTCAGGTACCCACTTTTCACTAAGGCACAATATGTCTACCCTGACTTCCTTTGCACTGGGATATTAGCCACCTGCCTAAGCATCACATGCTGGAAGGGAGCAGAATGAAAAGCATGGCAGATCCTTTTGAGCGGTGTGGAGCCGAGCCTCACTTTGGTTACCACAGTTAAGGAAGTCTGAGATATGGGTATAAAGGCAATCAAGAAAGACAGGAGATGTCTCAGAAGTGCTGGGCAGGTCTCAGAAGAACTGCAACATCCCCCAGCCTGCCAGTGTTTCAACAGCAGCTCCCTCATCCAGCAGAGGGTTGGCTGTATCATTGCCTCTGAGAGAAGGCATCCTTCTCAGCTGGGAGTCACCTGCCGCTGTGACTGGGCACTGCTTTCTACCCGCTGGCTGGAGGCTGGCACACAGAAGCTGCCATGGTCTCTGGGAAAAGTCTTCTCATTGTGTGTCTTTCCATGGCAGCCCCCAGCCCATCAGTCACACATATCTATTTCTCTCTTAAGACTTGGTTTCAGCAAGAGTTATGTATGTGTATATTCAATCTCCCAGCACATTGCCTTTTCTCACTGTATGTTCTTGGTAAACTTGTCAAAAATCAATTGAGAGGATGAGGAAGAAGTATTATCATGAGTTCAAGGCCAGCCTAGGCTACATAGCTCCAGATTGGTCTGAGCTGCAGTGTAAGAACCTATTTCAAAGAGAAAACAACAAGGACTGTGGTGGCACACACCTTTAATCCTACGCACTTGGGAGGCAGAGGCAGGTGGATCTCTGTGAGTTCGAAGCCAGCCTGATCTACTGGTCTACAAAGTGAGTTCCAGGAAGGATGACCAGACTGCAATCCTCAGCCTCAGAAGCTAGGTAACAAGAAGGACCCTAAGAGGGATGCATGGATCTCCCTGGGAAGGGGAAAATAGATGAGATGTCTTGGATAAACTGGGAGTGGGTGGGAGTGGGGTAGAGGAGAGGAGATGGGGGATGGGAACATGAGGGATCAGGATGGTTGAGTTGGGAGTGGTACAGAGCAGGAGAGTAATAAAAGAGTTACTTTGATAGAGGGGGCCATGATGGGGTTAGAGAGAAATTTAGTGCCAGCAAAACTCCCAGGAATCCACAAGGATGACCCCATCTGAGACTCCTAGCAATAGTGGAGAGGGTGCCTAACTGGCCTTCTCCTGTAATTAGATTGGTAACTATCCTAATTGTCATCATAGAGCCTTCATTCAGTAACTGATGGAAACACTTGTAGAGATCCACAGCCAAGCACTGGGCCGGGCTCTGGGAGTCCAGTTGAAGAGAGGCTGGAGGGATTATATGAGCAAGGGAGGGTCAAGATCATGACGGGGAAATCCACAGAGACAGCTGACCTGAGTTTACGGGAGCTCATGGACTCTGGATGGACAGCTAGGGAGCCTGCATGGGACCGACCTAGGCCCTCTGCATCTGGGTGACAGTTGTGTAGCTTGGTCCTTTGTAGGGCCCCAAGCAGTGGGACCAGGACCTGTCCCTGATGCATGAGCTGGCTCTTTGGGACCTATTTTCTATGTCTTGTTCAGCCTTGATGTGGGGCGGGGAAGAGGGAGGGAGGAGCTTGGTCCTGCTGTAACTTGGTATGTCATGCTTTGTAGATTCCCGAGGGAGACCTTACCCTTCCTCAGTGGAGAGGGAGAAGGAGTGGATGGGGGAATAGAAGGGAGGTGGGGGGGAGGGAACGGGAGGAGAGGAGGGGGGAAACTGTCATAGTACATAAACTAAAATAAAGAAAAAAAGATAAAATAAAAATAAAAGATCTATTTATATATATATAAAGAAAGCAACAACATACAGAACCCATGAAGAAAAAAAATCGGTTAACCATGTATGTGTGAACTGGTTCCTGTGTCCTGGTTTTGTTCCATTAGTTCATGTGTCTTTTCCTATGACAATATTGAGCTGCTTTGTTTAAAGATTGCTTCTTATTTAGTCTCTTACAATTTCCTTCCTGTATACCATGTATCTTGCTCATGCCCACTCCCAAGTCCCTCCACTCATCTAGATGCCCCAGCAAACCTCCCGCCTTCACGTTCTCTTTTGCTTTTCTTTTTTTATTACCCACTGGATGCGTTAGTGCTGTCTGCACACACGTGGGCTTGGGACTGTCTTCTAGGGCTGGGCAGCCTGTCAGGGGTATTCTCCTAAGAAAAGCTAACTTACTATTCTCCCTTCCTCAGGAGCCATCAGCTGCTCCTATCTCCTCAGGGTAGAGGTCTGCCTCGAGAGCTCCTCCTCTAGCCGTGAGCTCGTGTGTGCATCAGCTATATCATATTTAAAAGAGCACATTTCACAGCACCCCTCCCCATCCTCCGGCTCTTACACTCTTTCTGTCCCCTCTTCTAAGATGGTTCCTGAGCATCAGGGATGAAGTGGGGCATTGACGTGTTTCATTCAGGATTGAGCACTCAGTGGTCACTTATTCTCAGAGCGTTGGCCATGTAGAAGTTTGCTTAAATGCTGTCTACAGCAAAAAGAAGTTCCTCTAACCAGATTGGGAGCATCACTAATACACTGGTGAAAACATACATGTCTACTTACTTAAGTTTTCTTAAGACTTTTATTTTTATTCATGCGTTTATCCTCATGAGCATATTCCATATTCGTGTGGGTGCCTGTGGAGGCCAGAGGAGGGAGCTGAAGTTATAGGTGTTTGTGACCTGATCGATGGGAGTACCGGAAAGCACCCTCTTCTGGCCTCTGCAAGCACAAGGCACATAAAATAAAATACTAAAAAAAAAAAAAAAAAAAAAAAAAAAAAAAAAAAAGAAAAAGAGGTGGACAATATTCCTGAGCATAGCACCCAAGGTTGTCCTCAGGCCTTCACACATATGTGCATTCACACCTTCACACTCATGTATTGCCTGCATGTATGTAGTCCCTGCCATCTGGTGCCCTAGGAGGTCAGAATACTGAAGGTGTTACATTCTCTAGAATTGTAATCACAGACAGCTGTAGTCACTATATGGGTGCTGAGAATCAGACCCAAGTCCCCTGGCTGAGCAGTCAGTGCCTTTACCTAATGAGCTGTCTCTCCAGCCCCCAGAGTTTGCTCTTTAATTGTTAACTAGTATGCATTAGTTCTACATATCAAGCGACTTCAATTTCCACATGCCAATACCGTGTCCTGGTTAAGCCCAGCTTTTCTTTCCTACCCATCACTGAGAGTAAGTTTCTGTGCTGTTCATAGACTTGATTTCAGCTAAAGACAGACCCAAATTTATTCCTGGGTTTTTGGTTCATGTATAGCAATAAATTCTTACAGGGCTTCAGGTAAGCTGTTAGTTCCCTATAAACAAAAGTTAGTACAGCATGCTGCCCACATAAACATTAACGCGAAGACATCTGATCAGAAGTTGCAGTATTCTCCTTGGAATTTTTTTCAAGGCTATGAGTGCATGAAATCCTTGCAGAAAGCCTATGTTCCTCCTCTGAGTGCACGAAGTGAATCAAGGCTGGGCCCTAAAGAAAGAGAGTTATAGTTTAGTGAGACTTTAGAAGGGGCATCCTGGGTTGGTTGGTTCTGCTTCATTTCTGACAATTTTATCATCCAAATGTCTTAGAACATTTCAGGCTGCCACAAGAAAATACTGCAAACTGTGTGGCGTGTGGATATCACTATGTCCCACAGTTCTGGAAGCTACATAAATTATAGCCCCAGTAGATTTGGTGTCTGGTAACCGTGCTTTCTGCTTCCCGGATGGTGCTTTCAAGTTTGTCCTCCAATGACAGAAGCGGAAGGAGTAGAGCTGTTGTTTGAGGATTCAGCAGGGCTCTGAACTCATGATCTGATCATTTCCCAGAGCCTTGGCAACTAATGCACACTGGTGGGTAGGTTCACCATAGGAACAGGACAGGACGGGTAGCAGTTTTGGACCCTGAGAAGGATAGAAAACAGTTGTCAAGTTGGATGGTGTTTTCTTCCATCCATCCATCCATCTATCCATCCATCCATCCATCCATCCATCCATCCATTCATTCATTCAAATGCTCATTAGTTAAACATTTATTGGGTTTAAGGGCTAAGTATAAGGCTTCATGAAAGAGAAGGTTGGGCTGCAAGATCAAACTAATAGGGTTCTTTTCTGTTTAGAGGATGGGGGTCCATTCAGGTGCCTCCTTTATGACTGGCAAAGTGATGAAATCCAGCTGAGTTACTGAAGCACATTTCTTTGAGCACTATTACTTGATGATTCAAACCATTTTCAAAATAAATAACACCACAGAGGGTTGTCTGGTTCTATTTTCTCCTAGAAATACAAACTTAGGGATTTTCTCAAAGACTTGCCATTCTCTTCACTCCTGTGGCGACTGTACCACCAATGCTGTGATGGCTAATGGTCCTGGACCAAGGAAGATTATGGGCAGAACCTCCAGGTATATGCAGCTGGTCCAATTGAGACCAGAAGGACTTCGTGTGGTAATGAGTGCTCTGGGTGCCCACCCAGGCAAATCTTCAACGACTTGAGTGGATTTGGAGTTACCTAGGAGACACACCTGGGGGTGGGCCCATGAGAACATTTCCAGGGAGGCTTAACAGTAGAGGGAAGATAGAGCCTGAATGTGTGCTGCACACCTTCATAGGCTGGGGTCTATGAGGAGAAAGCAAACGGAGGACCAGCATTCCTCTCTCGCTGTTTCCTGACTACAGAGACAGTGCGACCAGCTGCCAAAAGCTCCTGTGGTCATGCTTTTCCTCCAGGATGAGACAGAATCCCCTCATCCTATGAGCCCATACATTCTTCTCTCCCCCTCACTCTGCCCCTCTCTCACTTCCTCCCCAGCCTCTGTCTTTCCTCTTCCTCTTTCCCCTTCCCCCTCTTCCCATTTCTTCCCCCCCTTTCCTCTCCTGCTTCCTCCCTCTCTCCTCTCTTCCGTTCCCTAGCAGTTGAAAGAGAACACAGCTCTGTGTGGACTTCCAAAGGAACTGGGTCCAGCTGCCTGGCAGAAGGTGGTTTTTGAGCAATGGCCCCTGAGCTTGTGGAACAGAGCCTCTCAGAGGGCTCCAGGCTGCTCTACCCAGTAGCTGTTTCCCTGGCTTCTCCATTCCAGAGAGGAAATCTCAGTCATGTTTCTGTTCTGCTCAGGAGCGGGGATTATGGCTCTTAAACTCTCTCCTCCAAGCCATGTTCAAGTTTTTGACTTAAAAGGGAAATGTTTCATTTTCGGCCAAATGTATCCCCCTCCTTCCCCCTTGCTGGAAAGAGAACAAAGCAATTCAAATCAGAAAACACAGGGAACTCCCCGCACACTGTCCACAGGGACCAGGCTCCCAACCAGATCCCACGGCATTTGATTGAAGTACCACTGAACCCCTCTGCGTTTGTTCAAATGTCATTTAAATAGAAATGTTTCAAATCTCTGCCAAGGAACTGCCCAGGGGGTGACATGGGACGGAGTTGGCCCTCTCTGCTCTGCAGGCAGCTTTGGGCCCAGACTGCAGGCCAGGTGGACTCAGGGGGTTCACAGGGAAAACAAGTGGTGGGAAAAGAGGGGAGAGAAGAAAGGGGGTGAAGGAAGGGAGGCAGAGGAGAAGAACCCTGGGCAATTTTTACCCTGAAGATGGCCACTACAAATGAGGTAAATGAGGTACTTTCATTCTGGCACCTCTCTCTGTGTCTCTGTCTATCTGTCTCTTTGTCTCTCTGTCTCTGTCTCTCTGTCTCCGCTTCTCTCTCTCTATCTCTCTGTGTCTTTTCATACCACTCCCAACCCCTTTCCTTTCTTTCTTAAAAACATGCAACATACAGACATGCAAAGCCAGGTTTTGTGACCAAACTCATTGAGGTCCATTCAAATCATGAGCCATTCAAGGCTGATGCACCTGCTCAGCTATTTTATTGTTATTATTGTTGTTACCAGCTGCCTTGCCAGGGCTTTACCAGGGAAGATGTATAGGATTTGGTTTGCAACTGGGGCTGAGGTTTTCTGATTTCACATCATCATGGTGGTTATGGGGTCTGGGATCTGAGACATTGCTGGTACTCATCCCTGGGAATCATCAGCCAGCCCTGACAGTGTGTACCCTCCAGATGTCCAACAGGAAGGTGTCAGGTAACTCACCCATTGCTCCCTAAGTTGCAATCATTGATTATTTTCTTGTTTTGTAGTTCTGATTGAAAGTTTGTGGTAAAGGGTTGGGTAAGCGGCTCAGTGGTTAAAGTGCTTATTGGAAAAGCATAGGACAGGAATTCAGATCCCTAGAACTCACATAATGCCAAGTGGGCATGGTGCCCTACCTATAATCCCAACACTCAGGAGTTGGAGACGGGAATCCCCAGGGTAAATGGGCTAGCCAGACTAGCTATATTAGTGAGCTCCAGCCTCAACTGAAAGACCTTGCCTCAATGAATGAAGTGGGGAGCAGTCTAGGAAGAAACCTATTATCAACCTCCAGCCTCCACACTCATGTTCACATGTACACAGACACACAAACACATAGACACACACACACAAGCTTTCACATAGGCAAACATATAAACACACATACCACTTAAACATGAGAAAAAATAGAAATAATAATAAAAGTATTTTTTAAACTTTATGGAAAAATAATTGCTACTAACACTATCACTAAAGTAGATACTTTGAAGGGTTAGTAGTTCTGACTTTCTACATGATTACAGTTTGAAAGAGGCAGGAGTTATGATGGTTAGTTTTGATGGTCAGCTTAGCTGTCTAGAACCACCTGGAAAGAAATTCTCAATGAAGGATTGTATAGATCATTTTGGCCTGTCGACATGTCTTTGGGGGATTATCTTGATTATATTTATTGGGATGGAAAGATCCACCCACTGTTGGTGTCACATTCCCTAGGCAAGTATTCTGAGCTGTATGAAAACAGAGAAAGCCAGGTGAGCAGAAATAAACATGCCTGACTTCATTGCACTCTGCTACAGACTGTGGCTGTCAGGTTCCTGCTGCCTGGCCTTCCTGCAGTAATGGGCTGTAACCTGGGGTTGTTAGCCAAATAAACCTTACCTCCTTTAACTTGCTTTTGTTCGAGTCATTTATCATACTAGAAAGGAAATTAAGATAAGAGTGGAGGTTGTCCCTTTGTTTCTGGGGATCCATGAGCATGGATTAGGGTTAATCTGCTGCATTAGGACGTTCCCAAGACAGCTGCAGTAGGTCTACCTGGTTGCAGAAGAGCTGAATTCCAGCCAGTATGAAGCATAGAGAACCTCTGTCTGCAGGCTTCATTCATGTCAAAACAGTGTTCCATGATTACATCAATACCTTTCTTTCTCTCCCAGTCTTTCCCATGGGAAGACTCTGAAGCAGTGGTCCTCCATATTTCCCCAGATGAGAACAACTTTTGAAATACCAGGAGGTTCTTATGGAATCTTACAGATTGGTAGTTGGATTTACCTCCTCTGTGGACTAAGACAATATTTAAAAGAAAAATCTGCTCTGAATTTAATAATTCTTCAAAGCAAGCTTCATTTTATTACTATATCTGTTTGTACTTGAAAGCCATTGTGTGCTTGTGTAATAAAGACAGACAGGTACAAAATGCTCCCCTGCTGTGCTGGTTTACACAGAGGCACTTATGCCATTCACCTGTCCTTGTGAGTCAGAGCCCTGTTGGCTTTCATTAGCCTCTGTGAGACCATTGCCTTGAAGGACAATGGAATTTCAAATACCCATCAACTGACGAATTAAAAGATGTAGTAATAGCTGTAATGAAATATTTCTAAGTCATAAAGAAAGAAAGGAGGGCTGAAGAGATAGCTCAGCGGGCAAAGTGCTTGCCATTCAAACATGAGGTCCTGGGTATAGATCCCCAGAACTTACATAAAGCTGCCTGTGTTCCCATGGGGAGAGTGAGGGAGGAGCCAGCAGAACTCCTCAAAGTTCATGAGCCTATAAGCTAGACTGGCATCAACAGTGGTAAAGCAGAGACCCTGTGTCAAAAAGGCAAGGGCTGATACAACACTGGGGGTCCTCTGCTCCATGAATGTGTATGCCTGCACTCCACACACACACACACACACACACACACACACACACACAGAGAGGGAGAGAGAGAGAGAGAGAGAGAGAGAGAGAGAGAGAGAGAGAGAGAGAGAGAGAGACAGAGAGAGACAGAGAGAGAGAGACAGAGAGAGAGAGACAGAGAGACAGAGAGAGACAGAGACAGAGAGAGAGAGAGACAGAGAGAGAGAGAGAGAGAGACAGAGAGTACTTTTAAATGCTACCACTTGGGTGAACCTTGGAAATACTATGAAAAATTAAAAAAAAAATCAGGCACAACCAACTACATTTATAGGGAAGGTCAAGAGTAGGCACATCCCTAGGAACTTCAAGGAGATTGGTTGTTTCCAAAGGCTGTGAGGTTGGGGATGAGTAGGGTGATGGCTAAGAGGTGTGGGATGCTTTTGGGGAACAATAAAAAGGTTCTGTCATTATTGGAAGTTTCACAACTTACTGGATACGCTCCAACCTGGGGACTGTACACTTGCAACAGCTGAATTTGATGGAATGCGAATCATGGATGGATTTTAAGAAGCCGTGGAGATGAATTTGGGCAGTGGATTTAAACCATCAGCAGGGCCTAAGAAGAGCTTCAGAAGCATCAAGACTCATTCTTGGTCACTCTAGGATTTTTCTTAATCATCCCATTTAAGTGGGACCTGTCTAGCTCATCTGTCAATGGTGTCAGCCCAGACTCATGCTTTGTCCTCCTGGTGTACCCAGCAGGACTGCATGGGAGATTGATTGGTCCACAGGCCTGGGTACCAAGTGACTGTAACTAGCAAGGGGAAAGTCTTTTGCTCCACCCCCTGGCATTGTTATAAATAGACCTTTGGAATAAAATTCTGGGCCGGTGGATAAGGGGTCCAGGCCCACCCACATCTATCCTATGTTTTCTCTCTGTTTCTCTTCCCTCTATTTCTAACTCTCTTATCCCTCAATCCTCAAGAATTCCTGGGGTAAATAAGTGTGGGGGCTGATCCTCTACAGATGGCACTCAAACAGGGACCAGGAACTTGGCAAAAGGATTGTAGGGAGCATTGTGAGTGTAGGCATGCTGATAAGGAATTGAAAAGTGAAGGCAATGGTATTTTATTCTCGGATGTATAGGTTAGGCGGTGAAGGACATACTGCAAGGCTGTAGTGTTATAGATCTCTTTCTCTCTCCTCTCTTTCTTTTCTAGATTTGCTAAGGTCATTCAAGAAGTATATTTACTAAAGTAGGCCTATAAGATGTAACTAAGACTTAGGTAAGGTTTAGGCTTAAGTGAGACTTAGGTAAGGTTTATAAATATAGGTTTACGGTAGCCCTATAGAGAGTTTGCTAGGAGATTCTTCCTAGTGTAAGTTAGTTAAGAGTAAGAAGTCATATATTTCTTTTAGGTGTTTGCTAAGTTAGACATTTGAACAAGTACTAAAATAGTCCTATAGAATATAAGTTTATTATGTAGGCTTGAATAATAGAATGGAGGTTTAAATAGGTCATAGATTTAGAATAAAGTGAGTCAGAGAAATGTAGGTTTAGAATATGTAGGCCTTAGGTTTAAAGATATAGTAAAGGGGGAAAAAGTAGTTTAGAGTCGGTTTTCACAACCTGGGACTCAGAGAGTTATATCCATGGCAAACTGTGGACTTGGTAGTTCCAGAAAGTCACCAGTAACAACAAGAAACAGTTCCAGAGACGGCCAGCTTCAGAAAAGAGCAGCCAGAAGCCTCAAGGCATCATCAACGCAGTGCAGGTGGCAGATGCAGGAGGATCTACAGGCTTTCTACCCAAAGAAAGCCGCGGTGAAAAATGAACAAGCAAAGCCGAGAGAGAGGCTAACGACAAACAGCGGTTTGGAAAGCCCTGCGGAGATGCCGCTCTGCGGGAAAGGTGAACAGCAAGATTCTGCAACCTTTGAGACACTATACCGCGAGAAAGTCAAACGGCAGAAAAAGCCCAGTGGTTTGCTACGCCTCGGAAAAAGCGAACAGCGAGCAGAACAGTGGTGAACCGCGGAGAAAGCAGAGACCAGAGCGCTTCCAGGACCGGAGAGTAATGTCAGTGCTGGACAAGCAGCTAAGACAGGGAACTGCCGAATGCTCCAGGCTGAACAGCCAGACCAGGGATCTGCGGCTGGGACCAGGTTTGCTGAGCGCTGCTTGGACTGTCAGCTGTGCAGGTTTTCCTCCCAAAGCCGGGGTTGCTATGGGAAGGCCACAGTTTCTGCTCCTGGCAGCTAAAGGAGCTTGAGTCCCTGTGGCTATGAGGTGACGCTCCCTGGTCCGGGAGTGGTTACAGAAGGCTTCAGACTGCAAAGTGCAGCGGCAGCTAAAATGAAGGTTTCAGAGAGACTTGCTTAAACTCAAAGTTTGGTTGTGGGACTTCTGTTTAGAACTGTTTGCTTCATTACGATTCTGACAGCTATACACAGACTTAAGGGCAGCCGATAAGCCAGGCCCTGACTACGAGCGCTCAAAGGAACTTTTGGGAATGGTATCAAAACTCTTTTTGAACTTTTGAACTTAAAAAAACAAAATGAACAGTAATGATTTCATTACAATGGAACAGTTTGAATTTACATATACATATAGACTCTATCAACAGTAATGACTTATGAACTGCTTATGGAACTGTTTATGTAAAAATAAAACTGTTTAAATAGAGAAATTAGTTTTTGTTTTTAAAGAAAAAGGGGAATATTAATATTCCTCAGTATATTTAATTTAAAAATATTTTCGTGTTACTTGAGTGAATTAATGTTATGTTTTGTATAGTTCTAAATTGTAGGTTGAGAGTAGGCTTGTAGAATTATTATGTTAACCTATTGATATTGATGCATCACAGTTTGGTAAAGTTAAGAAAGTATTTAAGTTTAAGATGTATACATCAGAAGTTTATCCTATGTTTTGTTAGCAAGAAATGTTAAGAGTTTGCTCCTGGGTTCGATCCTCAGCTCAAAAAAAAAAAAAAAAAAAAAAAAAAAAAGATGTAAGAACTGTGCATAACAATATTTATATTAGAATTGTGTTAACCTGTTTGTCTTTAAGTTGATGTGGTTGCATCAAGAGTTTTTTCTTTTAAAATACAAAGAAGAGGGGCCTGCTGGAGCCTACTACATTTTCTAGTGGCTGAACCCAGCAGGACTGCACGGGAGGTTGATTGGACCTTGGACCTGGGTACCAGGTGTTTGTAAGGGTCTAACTAGCAAGGGGGCAGTCTTTTGCTCCACTCCTGGGCATTGTTATAAACGGACCTTTGGAATAAAGTTCTGGGCCAGTGGATAAGGATCCAGGCCCACCCGAGTCCAGCCAGTGCTTTCTCTCTGTTCTCTCTCCCTCTCTATTTCTAAGTCTCTTATCCCTTAATCCTCAAGACTTCTGCGGTAAATAAGTGTGGGGGCTGGTCCTCCCCCTCCCTGTCTCTCTGTCCCCCCTTCTCCCCCTTCCATGTGCATGTTTGTGTCTGAATGCACACATGCCATGGCACGGAGGACAGCGTCCAGCGTCAGTCCTTGCCTTCCACTTTGCCTAGCACAGGGTCCCCTGTTCACTGCCAAGCTAGGAGTGCCAGGCTAGCTTCCACGCTCACCAACTGCCTCCTGTTTCTTTCCTCATCTTGCCAGAAGAAAGCGTTCTGGTTTTTTGTTTTCGTTTTCCTGTGAAAAGAGAAAAAAAATGTGAGTTTCAGAAGCTCTGTGCTGGACTTAGGTTCTTTTCTCTGCTCACAAGAGGCCTTTGCTCGCCTGACTCCCATATCCACCTCTGCGGCAGCAAGGGTAGGAGGACTCAGTGCCAAGTTCCCAGCAGGTAGCACCTGTGCACTGTGAGCGCCTTGTTTCCCCTTCTCCTTTTCTTCAGGGCTTGCTGTCCATGAGTGAACATGGGCACTGGGGGAAAGCAGAGCCTCTGTCTCCTCTCCACACCCTCGCTCAGCGTGTGGTCACAGCCAAACCCCTGAGGGCTAGATTTTGTCTGATGACAGTTCCCTGTGGGTCTTCCAGTAATGCTGTTGAACCAGAAGATGCAGACTGGGTGAACTTCTGAAGCCAGCTGTTTCTGGTTTTTATTCTGATGCTGTGGTAAAACAGAGAAAAGGCAGCCTAGGAGAGAGGAGTGCTTACCTGGTGTCTTCGTTATATTGCTGTGAAGAGACACCATGATCCTGGCAACTCTTATGAAGAAAACATTCAGTTGGGGTGGCTTGCTTACAGTTCAGAGGTTCAGTCCATTATCACATTGGGATATGGCGGCGTGCAGGCAGACACGGTGCTGGAGCTGAGAGTCCTACATCTTTCAGGTAACACGAGATGTCTGGAAGTCATACAGAGGGAAGCTTGAGCAAAAGGAGACCCCAAAGCTTGCCTCCTACAGTGACACACTTCCTCTAGCAAGGCTACACCTACTTCAACAAGGCCACACCTCCTACTAGTACCATTCCCTATGAGCTTATAGGGACCAATTACATTCAAACTACCACATCTGGCTGACAATTCCAGGTTATTGTCCATCACAGCAGAGAAGTCAGTGGCAAGAGCCACGAGTAGCTGGTTACATCACAATAGCCAAAAGCAAAGGTAATAAATATGTGAAGGCCTTCTGCTTGCTTGATCGCTTTCTCTTCCCTTACATAGTTTAAGACCCCCTATGTAGGGAATGGTGTGCCCACAGTGGGCTGGGTCTTCCCACACCGATTATAAAATCAAGACATACCCATAGGCCAACATGATCTAGAAAGTTCCTCAATTACAACTTTATTTCCAATGGCTTCTAGGTTGAGTCAAGTTGAGACTTAAAAACTAACCCTCACAGCAATGAGAACTGCTTGCAGGGCTCCCGGGTACCTTTAACATTGTGTAGTGTCATCTAAATTGCCTAGGGGCTTCTCTGCCACTCCTTCCTTGTATACACACACACATACATACACACACACACACACACACACACACACACACACACACACACACACACGCACGCACGCACGCACGCAGAGAGAGAGAGAGAGAGAGAGAGAGAGAGAGAGAGAGAGAGAGAGAGCGCTCAGCAGAGGCAGAAATCAAGTGAGACACTTTCTTCCAGAAACCAGCCTTGTTTCTGTCCTCCTCTCCTTGCTCTAACCTACAAGCCGACTTTCATTTTTTTCTGTCTCTCAAAATGCAGAGTGACCCTTCCTAACATTTGTCAAAAGTTAAAGTGGGACCTCCCTTCAAACATTCTGTCTGCCTCTGCCAAGAAGGCAAGTCTGTCACCAAAGAGTTTGCATTAATATTCCAAATATGCACTGCTCGGAGACGAAATAATGTCTTCTGCTTTCAAGTTGGGTTTGGGTGACCTCTGGGTTTTAATATTTCAACGAAGTGTCACGTAACAATTCAACTGTATTGGGAAAGAGGAGAAAGTGAACGTCCCTTCATAGATGCGCTGACTCTATTGCAAATGGGATGAGAAGATGTAGCTCAGGGCCAAGTTCTTATCCATTGCATTTGTGATTTCTGCCTTGAGCAGACCAAAATGAAGCTTGTTCTCTCTCTCTCTCTCTCTCTCTCTCTCTCTCTCTCTCTCTCTCTCTGTGTGTGTGTGTGTGTGTGTGTGTGTGTGTGAATGTGGGCATGTACACACCACCATACAAGTGTGGAGAGGTCAGAGGATGATTTTGGGTTCAGTCCACTTTGAGACAGGGTCTCTCTTTTGACAGTCACTGTGTATGACAGGCTAGCGGCTTATATGCTTCTGGAGAGTTCCCAAAACTTGTCCTCATGTCACCATAGAAGTATAGAAGTTGTGGTGCATGGCATCACACCGAGCTTTATGGGTTCTGGGGTCCACACCAGCTTTAAGTGGGTTCTGGGGACTTGAACTCAGCTTCTTGCTGTTGCACAGCAAACATTTTATCCAGAATCATCTCTCTCGCTCTAACAGGAAGGACGCTCATACACACAGAATGAAGACTAAGGAGGCTTCATTTCCTAACACAAAGTATCCCCAGGAGGGGCTCATCTTGTCTCTCTCTGTCTCTCCCATCCAGCTTAGTAGCCCACCATTACCTCACTCTGGCTCCCACTGGACGGGCATCTCACTACAGCCAGGTCCCATTATTAGCCTTGCAAAAATGAGGAGTCTCTGCTCTTAGCTACAAAGCAGGGGTGAACAATTAGGATCCACGGATCCTGTCTGACCTGGGTCATACTACCTACCTAGAGCCAGGGAGCTCGGAGGCTGCTGCCTAGTATGCAGTCCTTCCAGACGCCAGGAGGGGGGTGTCTTGTGCTGCACAAGTCTCTGCAGAACGGGCAGCTTGTTCTCCTTTGCCACTATCCTGTCTTCTCTTGGTTGGAAAGGCTCCATTCGGACAAATATATGGCTTTTGCTCCATGACAGCTTGCAGATCAGCTTGCCACAATAATCAACTCTGCCCTAGGCTGCACCACCCAGGCCTTTTTTACTTAGAAGTCAGCCGAACTGTGAGATTTCTTGTAATGGCCTCACTCATCACCCTGGCAGGCCTGCGGGCATAGGATGGGAGCAAGTTTACACAGATGCCTGAGTCCTGGCACGCTAAGCAGGTGTCCACTAACCCCACTCAGACCACCCTCCCGGTCAAGAGCCCCCCTTGGTTTTGAGGGATGACAGGTCAGTCTTTGGAGTGGCCTGCAGGGAAATCTGCTACCTGCCTGTCATCCACTAGCTAGCTGGTACGGGAGGCCTTGAGCAGATGCTGGGCAACAGAATGCTGGCTTTGGTTGACACTGGGAACTTTATACAACACTGCCCTGATTTGTCATGACAACCCTGAGGTACTTCAGTGCTGCTCAGTTACATATAGGAAACAGGCTCAGA
This sequence comes from Onychomys torridus, assembly GCF_903995425.1. Taxonomy (NCBI): domain Eukaryota; kingdom Metazoa; phylum Chordata; class Mammalia; order Rodentia; family Cricetidae; genus Onychomys; species Onychomys torridus. The sequence continues at coordinate 97,112,090 of NC_050450.1, read as the reverse complement.
TCGATGACAGGCTTTGCCAAAGGTCACCAAAGCAGCAGGTGGCAGAGCTGTGGTCTGCTTGGAGGCCCTCTGAGCCCTGGCCCATGCTGGTCAATCTGCCCCACCTGCACAAACAGATGGGCCCTTGGAGGCTGGAGAAATGTCCAGCCCCCATCAATGCTTGAATTTTTTTTTTTTTTTAAAGGGACTTTGCCAATGTACTTTAACTACGTTGTCTTTTGGTTTCTTCCAACAGATCCCTACAGGTATGAATGAGAGAGACATCATACCTGAGTGTCAACTGACAGCTCACTTCAGGAGGCCCCTCCTTCAGCAACCCCCGTTCCCCACCCCCACACTGGGCTTCATGACTTTTATTTAAACCCTGAAGGGAGGGAACTTGCCTATAACAAACAGGAATGTGATTAAGTGATCCCCCTTAGGACACATGGAAAGGCAGCCTCTTGACACTTGGTTCTCAAGTCTTGGAGCTTCTAGAAGCTTCCATCTGTATGTTTTCCATACAGAGGGGAGGGATGATGTCTGAAGATTCCTCAATATGTGACATTTTACTGTTAAAAGTTTGTGGAGGATCAGCAAGGTGATTCAGCCAGTAAAGGTAATTGTCACCAATGCTGATACCTTGAGTCACACAGTCACAGGACAGAACAGGCTACCGGAAGTTATCCTCTGACCACAACCAATGTGCCACAGTTCATGTGTACACAGCACACAATCAGTAACTAAATAAAATGCCATTTAAAAAATTGTGGAAAATTACATTCTGTATCACATATCTTCTCTTCCTTGTAATTGTAGTAAAATATGCATCGGATAACATTTACTATTGTAATCTTTCATGACTGCATAATTCCACAGCATTAAGTACACACACATCGTTATACACACGTCTCCATCATCTACCCACAGAATTCTCCTCACCCTGTATAACAGAAACTGTGCTCATTAAACACTATCACCTGTTTTCTCCCCACCTCTTTCTAATCCCCTGATAGCCACCACTCTGCCTTCCATCTATAAGAATCAGACTACACATGCCTGGTGTGCATGGAGTTAGACCAGTACCTGTCTTTTTTGTGACTGGCTTATTTCATTCAATGGAATGTCCTCAAGATTCTGTCCCTGTTGTAGCCTGTGGTGCTATTTTCTTTCTGTTCAAGGCTGAATAGTATTCCACTGTGTATCTGTATCGTATTTTGTTAGCCTCTCAACTCTTTCTTTCTTTTATTTTTTTGAGACAGAGTCCTACTCCGTAACTAGCTCAGGCTGGCCTTAAACTCACTATATATCCCAAGCTAATCTCGAATTCACAGCAACCCTCCTGTCTAAGGTCTCAAAAGAGCTTGGATGCCACGTGGCAGTGGCGCACACCTTTAATCCCAGCACTCAAGAGGCAGAGCCAGGTGTGAGTTTGAGGCTAGCCTGGTCTACAGAGCAAGATCCAGGACAGGCACCGACGCTACATGGAGAAACCCTGTCTCGAAAACAAAACAAAACAACAACAACAACAAAAACCAAAAACCAAAAAACCAAAAACCAAAAGAGCTTGGACTATACGAATGAGCTACCATGCCTGACTTATCTTTTTAAAATAAAATATATTGTTGCTTACTTAATTAAATGGTTTATTAACATTACAATATAGGGTTGGAATTAGTAATCTTATCTTTAAGGACCAGATAGTAAATATTTTAGGTTTCACAGACTGTTTGGCTTCTGTAGTAGTCAAACAACTGAACACTATAGTTACCACAGACCATATGTAAATTAATGGGTAGGGCTACATACCAATAAAAATTTATTTACCAAAAATGACAGTGGGCTGGAGTCAGCCCAAGGCCAGTGATCTTCAGAACCTGTATAGGAGATGAAAACAGTATAAAACACAAGCTTTAGTGTTGGGGGCACGTTTTTTTTTCAGTTCACTAAAAATATTTCTAGCTGGGTTGTGATATACACATGTAATCACAGTACTCAGGATGCTGAGGCAAGAATAATTTAAGTCTGAGGCTAGCTTAGGCTACATGGTAAGACCCCCACACCTCAAAACACAAAGCAAGCAAGCAAGCAAACATACGCCTCCTCAGTAGCTATGTATTAGCTGGGACTCTTGAGTGGCATATTCTATCCAGGACCACTCACCTCTCGTCTTAGCACCCAGAGCTGAGTCTGAATCCTCTGTCAGAACTTCTTCAAGACTGATTAGGTCCTCAGGGGCTCAGCCCCTCCATTCCCAGTTGACCTTTAGTTGAGGGCCTTAGTTCTTATATCATTCCATATGGGGTCACATGGGGAGAGAGGTCATTGGATGTCCAGATGGCTGAGTATCTGAAGCCCACTGTCACTCTGACCCAGTACAATCTTTGCATTTGCCTACAGCTATCCATTTCCACATTTCCTTCTTGGAAGGTAGTTTTAGTCTCGCAGAGAAACTGACTCCAAACCAAGATTTTAGAACTATGCATTTGGTGCCTGGTATCTCAGAGTAGGAAATATGAGTTTGGGCATCAGATAAATTATATGACCTCGAAGACAAGGTTCCAAGTGGTGATTTTTCTCTTATTATTCTATCTAGAGTCTTAAGACATTTTAAAAAAATTTTATTGAGGAATAATTTATATACAATAAACTGTACATAAAGTCTACAATTAAGCAGATTTTGACTATGAATACCTTATATTATTAGATTCATGCAAGTATTCATGTCATAAAACTAACTGTCTATCTATCTATCTATCTATCTATCTATCTATCTATCTATCTATCTATCATCTATCTATCATCACTGATCAATATCTGTCCATCCATTATCTATCACTGATCAGTATCTATCTGTTATCTATCATCTGTCTTCTATCTATCTATCTATCTATCTATCTATCTATCTATCTATCTATCTACCTACCTACCTATCCATCCATCCATCCACCCACCGATATTTGAGAACTGAGCACACTAGTCAGGATAGTCAAGGATTTATCTTGTAAAGTTTCCAAGTTGCACAACCCACCAAATTCCAGTTTTTCTGTATCTGTCATTTCTTCATTCCCTTTTCATCTGAGTCAGGTTTCCAGAATATAGTGCCTATGTTCTGGAGTCTCTGTTGAGAGCCAGGCTTTATCTTTATAGTTTTACACACAGTTCATCCAGGAGCTCCATGAAGAGAAATGGACCCTGGCATGCATTGCCTGGCCTTAGTGGCTTTCTGAAACCCTGACACAAGTCTCCTTGCTCTTTGCATGGTTCCAAAGCCAGTACCTTGTAGATGCCATCAAGTTCTGCTGCCACCTTGGGATGTCACTTGGTTGGTCCCTTGGAAGACAGTTGCAGCAGCCTCTGATGCAGCATAAATGGCCAGTAGTCCAACTCCTGATAGAGTCTTTGTTCCCCCTTGAAACCTCATGAGCTTGGCCGTTGCTTCCTGTATTTCACTCGACATTCTAGTCCTCCACACTCCCACCAGAATGGCTCACCATGCTCTGCTTACTGCTGTCTAGGACTTCCCTAGCCTTCCTTTCCAAACTCTTCCACGTTCTCCCCAAACCAGTTCGAAAGGCCTAGGAACACTACCTCAGTTCTTAGTATCATTTTGTGAAGCATGAATCTTAAAATGTCTTGTTAATAAGAACAAACCCAAAGCCAGGTATTGGGGTGAATTCTGGAAGATCAGAGAAGCAGAACAACCCACAGCTACCTCATCTCGCCAGTTTCCTCAGACTGGAAGCTTCCTCATCCAGAATGAATCTCAGCTGAACTGCTGCTCAAAAACCTAAAAGTTTAACAAGCCAAAAGCTTAACCAGCCAAATGTTTCTAGTTTCTGGTCTTCATGCCTTATATGTCTTTGTGCTTTCTGCCATCACTCTCTGGGATTAAAGGCTTACTTCTTGGGATTAAAGACTTGTGTCACCATGCCTGGCTGTTTCCAGTGTGGCTTTGAACTCAGAGATCTGTATGGATCTCTGCCTCTAGAATGCTAGGATTAAAGGTGTGAGTGCCACCATTTTCTAGCCTCTGTTATCTAGTGGCTCTTCTGTTCTTTGACCTCTATTGGTGAAATTATTTAGGCCACTCCATGTAGTTAAAAGGGAGGTTTATTTTGTGACGTAACTTACAAATGAAGGGATAGGTAGATTGTAGGGTCTGGCAAAGGTATGGCACAGTCCAGCAGTGTTCTCTGGAAAACTCTGCTCAGTCTACCTCCAGCGTCCAGGGTCTGGGCACCAAGAGAACCTTCTCATTGGAACCTGGGTCTTCAGCGACCTCTTTCAGCCCTGCCTTGTAGGCATGACCATTACCGAAGCCTCAATGGGGGTTGGAACTTCCAGGCCAATGCTGGAATGGCTACCCACTACAAACCCCAGATAAGTTTATTAGGGTGCACCATATATTGGGGAACACAATACCACCACAATTTTGGGGATATTAGTTTCCTGTCATGAAGACCAAATGTATAACAAAAATAATACATAGGATGAAGGATTTACAGAATACATTCCATCATGGTGAGAAGGGTGGTGGTAGGTAGTTTCGTGGTGTTTCGAACATGTGGCAGTTGGATGCATGAAGCTAGCAGTCAGGATAGCAGGAAGACTAGGTTAGAACCAGGGCTGGACGGTAATTCACATGGCTTACTTCATAGCCACCGCTTCTTCCAGCTAGACCCCACTTCCTAAAGGTTCCATAACCTCCCCAATAGCTCAACCAGCTGGGGATTAAGAGCTCTAGTACATAAGTCTGTGGGAGACGTTTTGCATTTAAACCATAACTATAATTGATCAATATTTGAAAAAGAGTTATTGGATCTCTGAGTACAATGATGATTTGTCCATTTCTTCTTACAGTTCTGTTAGAATTTGTTTCATGTATTTTGAATCTCTGTTCTTAGGAGAATAAACATTCTGAATTGTTGTATCTCCTTGAGATAGTAGTTGATCCTTTTATCATTAAAAAATGGTCATATCTTCTTGAGATAGTAGTTGATCCCTTTATCATTAAAAAAAAATGGTCATGTTTATCCCTGGTTTATGGCTTATAAGACAACATTCTGGTTGCCAAAGTATACTTTGACCCATTGAGATGCTGTGTGAGCCGGATGGGTCTGAGTCATTATGGGAGGTTGAATTACAGTGGTACCCAGTCTACTCTGATGGAGTATACCACCTACCATCTCCATTCTACACCCTGCACTTTCCCCAAGGAGGGAATTAGCAGAGGTCACATGCACCCCTGGGTAGAGTGAGAGTTGGGGTTCCAGGATCTGGAATATCATGGTTTATCACTGGACACATGCCCCAATGTGGTGAAGACCCAGGGTGGCAAAGAAATCATGGTGACCTTGTCTAGACTCTAAATATATATTTTAAGAGACAAATTTGGAAGCATGGCCCAGACTGTTCAGTGTGTTCTAAGATGGTGTTAAAAAGAATCTACTGTACGGGGCAATGTCCTGGGTTTACAGTTTCCTGACTAATTCCATCATAAAGTTAATTGCCTTTGCTTTGGCTTTGAAGCCCAAAGACTCCCTTGGCACAAGACTCCCTCCTACACACACACCCAGACTCCTGGCAGGAAGTAATGACTCAATATTCAAGTACCAGGGCTCCTTGACTCATTCTCCAAACGGTTACCTCTGCCTGGCCAGGAGCTGGACCCTCCCTCTTCAGGGGGTGATGTCAGGAGGAGCCATTCTGCCAACCCGCACTGGTGCCTTTGGAAGCCAATGCTCAGGCGTTGTTACTTCCGACCCTCTTCTGACAGTGCTAGGGGTTCCAGCTTGTTTTCTCCTCCTTCAAATCCACCCTCTGTGGAGTAGGAGCTCTGCCAGCTCTTCCAGGTGGCCTAACCTGTGTTGTTGCTACCTTTGGACTTCATCTCCTTCTCACTACAATGCAGAGGCCCAGGCAATAGCACGCTCTATTCCTCTATAGAGGAAGACACTCAGGATTGGTGAGGATAAGGGAGCTGTGTTAAAGACCCACACCTAGGAAGTCTATGGCCAGGCTACAAGTTGAGTCATTTGATTCTAAGTACAGGGCTGGTTCCATTACTCTATACAAGTTTGTATTTGTTTCCTAGGCCCGCCATAACAAATCACCACAAGGCTACTGGCTTAAAACAAGAATTTATTCTCTCAGTGCTCTGGAGGCCAGACGCTCAAAAAATCCAAGCACTGGCAAATTCAACCAAGGAGACTCTGTTCCATACATCTCTCCAAGCTTCTGGCAACCACTGGTGCTTTCTCATTGGCTCATAAATGCATCTTGGTAGTTTCTCTCTCTGTCTAAACATGAGCCTTTTCATGGCCTTTTTTTGTTTTGTTTTGTTTTGTTTTATGATAATGAAAGAAGCTGGTCAACTGGGGCATGATGGGAAAATGATCTAACGTGGAGGGAAGACTTCGGGTCAAGAGCTTCTGGGCGGGGGCCCTGGCCAGTTAATCCTGCTTGTTACGCTTCCGCTTCCGCTTCCCTATGTGTGAAAGGAAGATGGCAAAGGCCTGCACGGATAGGGCTCTGTAGGAGTTAAGTCTATGTGAAGCGCTTCATCCTGCACCTGGCAAGAGCCCAGTTAACACTGTTTATCAACAGCTGTGATTGGTCATAGGCCAAGCATCTCACTGAACACAAAACCCAAAGCTCTGTCTATGACAACAACAACACTTTCCACCTATGGCCCACAGTCTTCTAATGTCAGATTTTACCTCTGGCCCATCTGCTCTTCAGTTTCAGCTGCCCTGGTTTCTGGGTGGTACCTGTACCCAAGGACTTTCAAATATGGTTTTCTTCACTTGGCTGCTCTCCTGTTCCCACTGTCTGCCCTGCCACTCAGTTTATTCTCTTCTCTTTTTAAAGGTTGCTTGATTTGAGACTTCCCACGCTATTCCTACTTAACAGGTCACCTTTGTCCTTTCACGTATCTCTTTCAGTTCCATGAATCATCTTTATCTTAATGCTCATCATATGTATTTATTTATCTGATTGTTTGTATATGTCTCCTTCCATTAGGATACAAGCTCAGTGGGACTTGGGCTCATCACTCAATCATTTCAAGCCTGTAATAGTGACCAGCAGATAGTGGTTATTTTTTGATCTAGTCCAGTTGGTAGTGAGGCCCATATCTACAATGATGCTTTATCAGCCTCTCTGTCTCTTTATGAGTGTGTGTGTGCGTGTGTGTGTGTGTGCGCGCGCGCGTGTGTATGCACAGTTGTGTATATGTAGGTGCATATATGTGTCAATGTAGATGTAGGTGAGAGGTCAGCCTTGAATGTCATCCTCAGGTGCCATCTACCTTTGCTATTGCTTTTTTTTTAGACAGATTTCTCATTTACATGGAGCTCACCCACTAGACTAAACTGGCTGTCTAGTGAGCCTCAGGATCCACCTGCCTCCACCTTTCCAAAGCTAGGATTCAACACATGCCACCATTCCAATGTGGATTCCAGGTATGGAACTCAGGTCCTTGTCCAAAGACGAGTACTTTATATCTCCCTGGTCCTTCTTTTGAGGAAGTGATTCAACAGGTGTTCTGCAAAGCAAAATCATGCAGTGGGTTTGCCAGACGTCCTGCCAGCAGAGACTATGTGGGAGGCAACGTTGGGCATCAATTACAAGTGCCCCACACTGCATAGTACCCGAGTCCCTCTCCATATCCACTTTTACAGGTGAAGAAGTGGGCTCAGAGACAGTTGTCTATAACCACACGATTTATGATGGGGAGCTAGAGTCCAGATTTCACCACTCCAAGCTGGAGTGTCCTTGAATTTGGATTTCCAAGAGAGGAAAATATGGGTAAAGATGGAATTTGTCACCATCAAGGGACTCCATGAGAATTCCTCCAACCTTGGCTCCCAGAAGGGGGTCTTGCCCTCTGGAATTCTTAGCAAGAGTCATGAGATGTGCCCGGACCCTCCTGTCACTGACCTTGAAGAAGTGTCTTCAGAAAGTCTTTTAATCTAAAATCCCCTGCAGCTTGCAACCACCCACATCTTAAATCCTGTCAGCAGAGCCCTCTCATGTTTGACATTCTTTCTCCAAGTTCCTGACCCCAGCATTCTGCAGCAAAGCTCTCTTCTGCATTCCCACCTCTGTGTTTAGGGAGCACTAGGGAGGAGGGGCAGGAGCTCCCACCTCTGTGTTTAGGGAGAACTAGGGAGGAGGGCAGGGGTGCTCACCTCTATGTTTAGGGAGCACTAGGGAGGGAGAGCAGAAGCATCACAGACAGGAAGACTTCAACTATTCCACTGAAGACAAGAGCAGTTGTTCTTCTGAAGCTTGCTGAAGAAAGTCCATCTCCAGGAACATTCTAGAAGTTTCCATGAGATGTTAGTGGGGTCCTTAGAGATGTCTTCCGTAAGAAGCCACAAGACTGTGGCTCAGTATATTCTAGTCCAACCTCAGAGGCAATTGGCTCACATCCTAGGCCTGCAGTCACTTTCTCATTATGGGTGGGTTTGTGCTCAGACATCAGGACCCCCATCCTGGGTTTCTGAGTCCACCCATTGCAGCCTGCCCCTCCACCAGAGAAAGGAAGAATTCAGGAGTAGTGGACAACTTGCCCCTTCATGCCCAGCTTGAATGTCTGTCTCACTTTCTCTGTACCTCCATGACCAGACCCTAGTTCAGATCTCACCTTTATTCTGATGTTTTCTCAGGTTAGCCATCCTCCGAGAGGCAGCAAGGGTCTCCCTAAGGCATCGGAGCTCAGGACAAAGAAGCCATGGTTCTGAATCTCTCAGGGACCAGCCATGTTTTCCTCTCCAGCCACACCTTTGTTGCTTCTGGCCTCTGACGCCATCTTTGGTCTAGAGATTTGTCCATGTCATTCTTCCTGTGTCTTGGGCTGAGTGGTACCCCCTTGAAACTCATGCCATTTCTGGAGACTCAGGCTGGGTGACCTTATTAGAAATAGGATCCTTGCAGGTGGAATGCGTTGCACTTGTATTGCAGTAGGGTGAGCCTTTGCTCCACTGTGACAAGAGTCCTTAGGGTATGCAGGGCAGCAGGCAGAGGAAGGAGGTGGCTGCATAATATGGAGGAAGAGAAAGTAAGGATGCAAGGAACACCAAGGCCTGTCTGCAACCACAAGAAGCTTGGATGAGGTGGAGACATCCCCTCCCTTGGAGCTGTCATGAGACACCTTGATTTCGTATGTCCAGCCTCCAACCTGAGAAGGGGAGATTTACTACTGTTGTAGGCCAACTAGTGTGAGCATCTTGGTGATGGCATTCCTAGGAGACACATATCAAAAAAATGAACAAAAATGAGTCTTCCTATTGCAGGAACCTCACCATCCCATAATCCCACATCATAGAGTCTTCCCTTGCCTGCCCCCTCCTGCTGACCCTGCAGCTTCATACAAGATAGTCCTTCTTGGCCGCTCTTCCTACATCTTAGTTTGGTTTCTGTTCCTATAATAAACACCATGGCCAAAACCAACATGGGGGTGAGAGTGTGGTTATTTGGTTTCTCCTCCCCAATTCAGTCCATCACTGAGGGAAATCAGAGCAGAAACTCAAGGGGCTGAGGCAGGAATGATGGGGATGCTGCTTCTGGCTTGCTTCCCTCTGGCTTGCTCAGCTACACTTTTTATATAGCCCAGGCCCATCTGCCTAGGGATGGTACTGCCTACAGTGGGCTGGACCCTTCTTTATCAACTAGCAATAAAGAAAATGCCTGACAGACATGTCCACTGGCCAATATGATGGAGGAAATTCCTCAGTTGAGGTTTCCTATTCCCACATGTCTGACAATCAAGAATAGCGAGCACATCCCACCAAACCCTGTCTAGATTGCCCAGAATTCATCGTATCTTCCCATGTTATAATGGTGTTCTATTTGCTCAACATAGGTCCTCATACGTCCATCCCTCACTGTGACAGGATGTGTGGCTCTCAGAGTTGCACCAGACCTGAGCATGTGTGCAGGGCACTGACTGAGAGATTTTCCTAAGTGGTATCTGGTTGTATTAGTTTCTTCTTGGCCTTCCTTATCCATCTTTTAACTCCCTCTCACCTAATGGACCAGTTCTCATCTTCCAGTGTGTGTGTGTGTGTGTGTGTGTGTGTGTGTGTGTGTGTGTGTGAGAGAGAGAGAGAGAGAGAGAGAGAGAGAGAGAGAGAGAGAGAGAGAGGTGTATTGTGATGTAAGGGAGCTAGGCAAGTAAAGATTCTTTTTCTACTTGGGGCACTGCTCTGACAAACATGCACTCCTTACAGCCAGTCTAGGGAGATCCTGTATTGCCATTGCCAGGGGGGCACACTGCTAGGCAACCTTATTGTAAAGGGATAACACTCACTTTTGGGCTCCCTTCTCTTCCCTGCACTGCCCCAAGCCTGCATCTCACAAACAAAGCGTCTGCAATTTCTCTTTGCTGCAGACTTTGCTTTCTAGGGGGAGCCTCATCTAAAACAGTGGTCAAGTGAGATTAGGAACCAATGAGTGTTTTCCTCCACTCCCTGCTTGGAAGGAGGGTCACAGTGAACTTAAACTTGTTAAAGGCCCTGAGAAGTGCTGTACTGGTAAACAAAATACAAACATATCTTTAAACATGCCACAGACAAACATTTGTTGACTGCTTACTCTGCAGGAAGCATGAGCCCACACTCTTTACACATATCAGTTTTGTTAAAACTCTTCCTATAACCATCTGGGGCAAGAATTGCTATTTTTCCATTTTGCAAACAGGGAAACCGAGTCACAGGTTCCTCTGTAACCCGTGACACAGAGAGCAAGGGAGGGGAGGAGCTTCTTTTCATTGTTTTATTTTTATGGAGAGAAGATCTGACAATGAGAACCCAGCCCAGGGTCTTCCTGCTTCAGGCTCCCTGCTGAGGGGTGGGGTGACAGGTGTGTGCTACAGTGCAAGGTGAGGAAGCATCTAATCTGGGGATCTGGCTCCAGACTCAGCCTGCAAGCACTTCACTTGACCTCGGAAATGCCCTTTTTTATGATGGTTGTTTTAAATCGGGTCACCTGTTAATATCAACTCAGCTGGCTCTACTGGAAACGGTTTGTTCTAAGTTTATCTTGGTTTCCTGCAGAGCTAACCATACAACAGGCATTGATCTTTCTGCCTTTGTTTACCCGATTGTTTTATGAGCTAACAATTTTGCACTATGATAAATATTTGTAGGAATGAGAGGAGGATGAGGGAACAATTATCATTCCTGTGTGTGTGTGAATTCAAGCACTCTAGTATCATACCCCCATGCTGGGGTCAGAGACTACTTTAGGGTGTGTTGGCCAGTCAGTTTTCTCCTTCCACCATGGAGGATGTCAGGCTTACATAACAAGTGCTCTTACCTGCACAGCCACCTAGCAACTCATCTTAACAAAACAACCCTGGATAGGCATCTTCAATTCCAATTTCTTGGTTGTGGTTCCCAAATTGAAAGTGAAAGCTTCTTTTCTGGTACATGTCTGATAGTCAACTGCTTGACTTCTGAATACAGCCATGGCTAAGAAGGATGGTGTGATGAGAAAACACGGTCGCTTATCTCTGGAGTGTAGTTGTCATGCACAGTTATATAGGTTGCACACTTAACAACTGCAGGCTGTTCTGTTCCCATCATTCTCCATCAAACAGTTGCCCTGCACAGGAGCCACAATCTATGGCAACTGCCAGGTTGAGGTTGGGTGGGGTGGTGTGAGGGTAATTGCAGGACTGTTATCATTATGGACACAATCTGGCTTATCTGAGTGGCTCTGGGTGTAGCCCTGTGCCATATCACAAAGCACCAGGAAGTTCTGACAGTGGCGCCTGGAAGCCTGCCCTGTCTGAGGCGGGTTCTTGAAGGGAGTGTCTGCAGAGGCATCGCCCTGTCCACACGGCTCTGACCATCCTCCAGCCTGTGGGGAGCAGTGACTTCCCTGGTGACATGGAAAACTCTTATCACTCCTTATGGGGTGTCTGTCCTATGCGTATCTCATCTCTATCCACAAGAGGCCAATGGCACTGTTCACTCTGAAGTATGAGCACCCAGGCTGTCCATATTGTTCCCAAGGACTGAGGTTTTTCCGGCATGAAAATCAATGCTGTAGAGGTTAGCATCCTCTGCTGTGCAACCAGTAGCCACATGTGGGTCAGATTTGGTCCAACCTGGGATGTGAGCTCTAAGAACAAAATACACACCAGATTTTGGTCTGTCAGTCTGAAGATATAGCATGTGTGCAGGGCACCGACTGAGAGATTTTCCTAAGTGGTATCTGGTTGTATTAGTTTCTTTTTGGCCTTCCTTATCCATCTTTTAACTCCCTCTCACCTAATGGACCAGTTCTCATCTTCCAGTGTGTGTGTGTGTGTGTGTGTGTGTGTGTGTGTGTGTGTGTGTGTGTCAATTTTAAAGCATTGATTCCATATTAAAAGGACACTATTTTGTGTCTACTGCACTAATTCAGGTATTCTACAACACTAATTCCATCTATTTCTTTGTGTATGTGTTGGAGTGTGTACAGGCATGGATGTGGGGGGTATGGACATGCATTTCCCTCTGTGTGTGCACGTGTGTGAGCATTTGCGCACATGTGTGCACCTGAGAAGGCCAGAGTTGGTTTTCCTGGAGTTGGAGTTATAGGCATTTGTGAATTACAACTGCCCAACATGATTGGTGGGAACCAAACATATGTGGGTATGAGGAACTGAGCACAGGTCCTCTGCAAGAGCAGTCATAGTCTTTACCATTGTGTAATCTCTTCAGTCCCACTTTGTACCTTTTTGAGTCAAGATCGCTCATTGGCTCAGAACTCATCATATAGGCTAGGCTGGAGGAAGAGAAGGGGGGAAGGTTATCCTTGTGAAAGTGTGTGTGTGTGTGTGTGTGTGTGTGAGAGAGAGAGAGAGAGAGAGAGAGAGAGAGAGAGAGAGAGAGAGAGAGAGAGAGAGAGGCGGATTCATCAAACATTAGAAAGCAGCCTGTCTCAGTCTCCCTAGCACTGGATTGTAAGCTTGTCCCATCGTGCCCAGACTTCTGTTTCTGTGTGGGTCTGGGGGATGGAGCTCATGTCCTCATTCTTTTAGGACAACACTATTGAGTCCCCACTCAGATTCTTTTTGACTTTGTTTTAGTGTGGCACTGGAAGGCTTCAGATGCCACTTGCATACTGAATAACACATTGCTGGATGTGTCACTGTGTCCCTGCTTTCATTCAGCTTCTGACTGACTCTGGGTCTTTCCCTCAGCACTCCATTGACCATCCTTAGTCCGTTCCCCATTTAGAAACACCCATGTTTGATTTCACCCTATTAAAAGCACCAGTGAGCAGTCAAACAGGCCTTTCCCTCCAAACTAATTGGACACCACATAAGCAAGGCCAACCCTATGGGCACCTGAATTTCTGTGATAGCTGGTTACACAGTCCTGCCATGTAACTTCCCTAGAGCTGCTCCATCAGTCACTCAGCCCTGCTCTTGACTTCTGTCTCTTCCTTCTGGAAAACTCCAGGTTCAGTTCTTGGACTCCATTAAACCTCCACCAAAGAGGCATCCATGCCTACTTCATGATGCCCCCAAGGAAGCCCGGACTCCGCAGCAGGTCCTCACCACTTAGTATAAGCTGCCTACAGCCAGGGCTGTGGCTTTTGGAGACTATCTCCACAGGTCTCACCTCTGCTTTCAGTCATTTGGGCCTATATTCTCTCATTGCCCCACACATTCTCTCCTTTCTACCTATCAAGCCCATGAGACCTTTTAAAGGCTCTCCTCCTCACAGGCAGAAAGAGCCAGAGATGATGGATGACTCCAAGGAGAGAATGTCTTCCAAACATAAGACTGGTGTACGTATGAACTCATGGAGACTATGGCAGTATGTACAAGGCCTGTATAGTTGAGGTCCCCACACTGAGTGGGGGACATGAACATAGACTTCCAGCCTGATCCAAGAAGCTCTATGCAATTGATATCTACTGGTTATGGAAAAAAACAGTTTTTTCAAATGGACTGTCAACCCAGGAGCAATTGGCCAACACAAAATAGCCAATGGTATTTTTGTAGACTTTTTGGTCTCATTTTGCTCTGTTTGGGAATTTTTATTTATTTATTTATTTTTCTTTATTATTATGTGTTTTAAGTTTTATACATCAGCCATGGGTTCCCCTGTCCTCCCCCCTCCCGCCCCCACCCCTACCTTCCCCCAGCCCCTCCCCTCCATTCCCATGTCCTCCAGGATCAAGGCACCCCTGGGGATTCATTTAAACCTGGTGGATTCAGTACAGGCAGGTCCTGTCACCTCCTTCCAGACTGAGCAAAGTGTCCCTGTGTAAGCCCAAGGTTTCAAACAGCCAGCTCATGCACTAAGGACAGATCCTGGTCCCACAGACTGGGTGCCTCCCAAGCAGATCAAGCTATTCAATTGTCTCACTTATCCAGAGGGCCTGATACAGCTGGGGGCTCCACAGCCTTTGGTTCATAATTCATGTGCTTCCATTTGTTTGGCTGTTTGTCCCTGTGCTTTTTGCAATCTTGGATTCACCAATTCATGCTCTTGTAGACCCTCCTCTTTCTCGACAGTTGGACACCTTGAGCTCCACCTGGGGCCTGGCTGAGGATCTCTGCATCCACTTCCATCAGTTATTGGATGAGAGTTCCAAGATGACTATTAGGGTGTTTAATTATCTGATCACTAGACTAGGTCAGATCAGGCTTTCTCTCGACCATTACCAGCAGTCTACAGAGGCTATATCATTGTGGATTTCTGGGGACCTCTTGAGCACTCTGCCTATTCCTGTTCCCATGTGGTCTTCATTTATCATGGTCTGTTATTCCTTGTTCTCCCTTTCTGTTCTTGATCCAGCTGGGATCTCCTGCTCCCCTAAGCTTTCTTTCCCTCAAATCTTGCCCTTCATTACTCCCACTGTCCTCCAGGTTGTTCATGTAGATCTCATCCATTTCTCTGTCATTGGGTGATCCTTGGGTCTTTCCTAGGGTCCTGTTTGGGAATTTTTTTTTTGTCTTATCAGTCTTTTGCTTGTTTATTTTGATTTCTGTTTTTGGTGTGTGTATGTGGGTTTCTTGTTCTGTTTATTTGTTTGTTTGCTTCTTGATTGGTTTTAAAGATAGACAGAGAGAAAAGGAACATAAAGTTTAATGGGAAGGGAGGAAGGGAGGGTTCTGGAGGAATTGGGAGAGGGGAAACACATGATCAAAATATGTTGTATAAAAAAATATTTTTTTCAATAAAAAAATAAAATCTCTCCTCCTCTTCCTAGAAGCTCTTCCAGCTGCCATGGTGACACAGATGACTATAATTGAGGACATCTTGAGGAAATCATGGGAGCTCCTTTGCTCCTCACATCTTTGGCTCTTCTTTCTTCTTTGTGAAGGGCTTTCCTGTGTTCTAGATCTATGAATGGCTGTCCAAAGCCTCACTAATAGGGCTGATTTCTATGACTATATTTTCCAGCATTAGACAGGGTGCTCAGAGGGTGGTGGCCACCACGATTTTAAGCTTGCCATTATGTCTCAGCACTGCCCATGGCACAACTGTAAGCCATGATGGTTACCAGTTGGCCGAATGGAGAATGGAGCCCCAGTTAGAAGAATGAATCAGACAGACTGGAGGTGATTTAAGATGGCTAGACAAAGCACGGATACTCTTTAGAAATGGCTGTCTACCACACCTGCTTATAACCCGCCTTGGCTCTGATGTCTTCCTTTGAGGAAAGAGAGGGGTAATGGGGCTGGGGGGGTATTTGTTCTTTGGCAAGGCATGTGGGAGACTATCTTTTTGTCTGTTTTGTAGGCTAGTGAGTTCCTAGGATGTGGCTGTCTTTGTCTTCCTCTTCCTGATAGCTCAATATTTGAACTACCAAATTGTATCAGTTAACCAGAATAGTGGGGGCATCAGTTAACCAGAATGGTGAGAATCACTTCTCAACACCAGATACACTGGGTCCTTGATGAAAAAGCTATAAACTCCCATCAAGGGGAGGGAGAGGGACAACAGGCCCTGGAGGATTGTTCTTCCCATTCAAAGCACAGCCCACATTAGGTCAACCTGCCCTGAGCCATCTTGTTCCTCTATCTGCATTCCAGAAAAGTCATTCTTTGTTCATCTGGCTGTAAATGGTTCTGCCCAGAGCCTTCTGGGCGTTTTGGCCAAGCTATCATCAACCTCGTACAGTGGCTGACACTTTGTCATCAAAGCCTTCCCTTCTCTTTGACTTTTGTCTTTAGGGCAGGACGGGAGGAAAGACAAAGGTCCCCTGAGGTCTTCTTAGCTTGGGCGGAGAACAGGGAAGAGTGAAGAGGAAGTTGTATAGAATTGTGTGTGTACCCGTGTTAGAGGACCCCCCAGCAGGTTCCACCGTCTTCGGGGCTCTCTGCTTAGGACAGCCAGTAGGTGGCTCTGTTACACAGTTAGGTGGCCTGAATCAGGAGGCAAGCTCGGAAACCCAGCCCTGCCGGTTACAGGCTGCCTGAGAACGAGCGTTCTGCGCGCTCCCCAGAAGACTGGAGGGACGTTTTAGGGATCGGAGGAGGAGTGAAGACTGGAAAAGCAAGACAGAGGGTGAACGGACAGAGGGACAGACAGGAGTGCACAGAGGAGAGGAGCCAACAAGTTAAAGACGCCCCAAGAGTTGGCCAGCTCTGTATGGAGCATGGGGAAGGCCAGAGGTACAGATGGAAGCGCGGTGCCTCAGGAGGAAGGCAGGGTCTGCGTTGGCGTCCCCTTCTAATTCACACTATCCGTGAGGCTTTGGGAAAATGCAACAGTCTTCCTGTGTCCTTCACTGTGAACTGAAGGTCTAATGCCATCTCCGGGCTGTTGGTCCAGGAGACCGGGACCTCCCACCATCTGTACAGATGTTAGAGCTCTCACTTGGTTGGAACCTTGTTGAACGTTAATCAGCATGGACTAAGCAATGTGCACTGTGCTATGACATGGATCCTGTGGGCACTCAGGAACTTGGTTATTTCATATGCAGGGGACCCAGGTCATCAGGAGACACTGGCCACAAACCTGTGTGGCCTCCACCACTCACCTGCCCCAGTACCACTAAAGAAAACTCTCAAACCAGAGGGAGCTACTGAGAGGTGGTTGTGTGGTCACTGAGAACAGGCCCACATCAGGGTATCAGGAGCCACCATTTTTAGCACAGGTGAAGCTGTGAGGACAAGGACATTGGAAGAAAGGAGGCGAGCAGCTGGTCCCTAGCATAAAAGAAGCAGACTTCTTCCTTCCTGAGAAGATGTGTGGGTGGGAACATCCTCCAGGGGAGCACAGGAGCCTGAGCATCCAAACCTTAACCCTGCCATTGGTCATGTGACTGTAGGGCAAGTGACATTAACCCCTTTAAAGCTTATTGCCTGCCGTGAAGGATTTGTAAGTTGCTGGTGAGTCAGCCTGGGTAGTGCCAGGTAGAGCATGACATTACCATGAGGCAAGAGGAAGGAAGTATTGTTAAGATCTCATTGTCACAACCAGTTTCATTTTAATTCACCTTCACTTTCAGGGAGGGTCACATCAGGTCAAAACTAGGAAAGGAATTCACATACCACAACTACCACCACCACCACCACCACCACCACCACCACCACCACCACCATCACCACCATCACCACCCACTACCACCACCACCACCACCACCACCACCACCTCCACCACCACCCACCACCACCACCACCACCACCACCACCACCACCACCACCATCATCACCACCACCACCACCATCACCACCCACTACCACCACCACCTCCACCACCACCACCACCATCACCACCACCATCACCACCCACTACCACCACTACCACCACCACCACTACCACTACCACTACCACCATCACCATTACCACCACCACCAACCCCCCATACCACCCACCACTACCCACCACTATCACCACCCCCACCCCACTACTCCCAAACCCCCATCCCTACCACCCCACCACTACCACCACCATCACCACAACCACCACTACCACCATCATCCACCACCACCACCACCTATCACCACCACCACCATCATCCACCACCACCACCCACCACCTCCACCACTACTACCACCTTCCTCTTAAGGCAGACTTATTACTCGTGGAGTAGGGGGAGGTGGGGACCTGTCTCTTGACTAAGTCAAATATTTCTAAAAATTGTCATAACTCAGGCCAGTGGGTAAAGGTACTGGTTACCTGAGTCAGATCCCCAGCATTCACGTAAAGATGAAGAGAACCTACTTCATAGAGTTGTCATATATACACCATGGCATGAACACTCTGCCCATCATGAACACACACACACACACCACCACCACCACCACCACCACCACCACCACCACCACCATCAACAACAATAATACCAAATGAAAATTTAAAAATCATCATCACTCTCTATTATGATATAATCCCTTACAGCATTTTCCCAAACATTTGTCAAAGAAATGGACATGATTTTAGAAACATAATTTTATGGAAAACTATTTTTGGGAAAAGTTGAATTAGAAAGTGACCAGAGGGCTTGTTTTCATTTATTAATTATCGCTATTTTACTGCAGAACTGATCAGAGCTCTGAATAGTTTGTGGATTTGATGGTGTTCCTATAGGACAGTGTAGTGAAAACTCAAAATTTTCTAAATTACATTGTGTGTGTGTGTGTGTGTGTGTGTGTGTGTGTGTGTGTGTGTACATCCTGGAGTGGAGGTTAGAGAAAAACCTATAGGAGTTGCCCCTCTCCTTACACCATATGGATGGATCCTGGGGACCAAACTCTGGTTGTCAGTTTGGGTGGCAAGTGCCTTTACTTCCTGACCCATCTCTTCAATCTGAAAAGTCTTCTGGCTTGTTGTTTTGGAGATGGGATCTCACTGTGTAGCCCTCAATGGCCTGGAGCTCTTTATGTAAATCAGGCTGGCCTTGAACTCACAGAGATCTGTCTGTGTCTGCCTCCTGAATACTGGAACTAAAGATGTACACCATCATGCCCCACCTGAACTGTTATTCTTGTAGACTGTGCCTCTCCCTGGTTTCTTAGCTGCTTCCTGAAGTGAGCAGTTGGGGAATATGATTTGGGTTGTCAATATAATCATTATATGAAGAAAGCTTTCACTTGGGATATCTACGTGTTAGTCAAGTGTGAGTAACTAGCTATCTGGACATGCTACATTATCAAGTTCACAAATAACCCTGTCAGTACAATGCATGCCCCTCAATCCGTGCTGATTAATGTATACATATTTAACATAGAGCCACACCAAATGACAGTTCTTACATCTGCCTGGTGGGAAAACGAATTATTTTTATTTCCTTCTTAGGCTTATCTCACTCCAGGACTGTTCCCAAATGAACACACATTTCTACAGCCTCGAAGAGATCACTCTTATTGCGTAATCGGCGATGAAAACGTCTACTTGAAAGAGTGCTTCTTCTCTGGGGATTAGCGGCTGGGCCCATCTAATGCCTTAAAACAAAAGGATCGGGGAATGTGTTCATCAGATCTTCACACGATACTAAATTTGGTGGAGTAGCTCACAGTCAGCAAGCCAAGAATACAATTCAAAACAACCGTGACAGATTGAAAACATGGCCTTACAGAAACCGGATGAAATTCAATAGGACAATTATAAGGTGACATACAGCTAAAAGCAGCCACCATGTGTTAGGGATGAAAGCAGGTCCAACTTCCAATGATTGGTCAGCAACCAGCAGGTGAGTCCCTCCCAGGTTCTGTGCTAAAATTTGGCAGAGGCATCCTAAAAAGACTGGTGAGGATCATGTCCAGAAGCTGAGGAACAAGTGAGCAGGATTATCCCAGGGATCCTTATTTCTGAGTTTGAAAATTGACTGAAATATGCTGGAACATACTAGAATAGTCTCACATGAGGTACAACTTCCAGTTCACTTAAGGAAAAGATCTCTGAAACAGAGCAGCCTTCCTGTTCCAGGACTGCCATTGTGTGACATTACCATGTTAGGATGTCATCTGTCCCCTGCTAGGCTAGGAGAACACGTGGTGCTGCATCCATGTGTCAGAGGCACTCTGGGACCTCTAGTGTGGGGCAGAAAAGTTAGAACTTCTGGGACACTTTACTGGTTTATGGCGTCAGTCAAGTAGACTATTTGAAATCTGAACCAGCTCTGAGAAGCCTGTCCTAGACAATCCAGGGCATCTGGTGGTAGTCAGCAAAGCGCCTTGACTGCTTCAAAGCTGGCTGGATTCCGCACACATAAAAGGACCATGATGTGCCACGAGCCCCAAGTCATCCCCTTCGCCGGTCCCATGTCAGTTAACTCCTCATTACAATGCTGAGTGGTGTCTGTGTCACCCCCTCCTGAAAAGGCTTGAAGAAGCTGGAGTGGGTCCAGGCAAGAGCCACAGACACGCTCAAAGAGATGGAAGCTGGGGCCCATCCATGTAGAAAGGCTGAAGGAATGAGAATTATTCTGCCTTGGGAAGACAAACACAGGGAAAGCTTGAATAACCCATACCCAAGTTGGAGCACATATTTACCTAAGCTCAAGCCTTCACCCCATCTGTGACCTGGCCAGGAGTCATCCAGAAGTAACACCCAATAGATTGCATAGACCATACATTTCATATGACCTCTTCCAGCTTTCTGTAGAAGACTTAGTGGTCCTCTAATGTTCCTGCCTTTTGTATGAAGAAGCTGAGGTCAGACACAGGAGTGATGTCATCACTGGAGTTCATTTCACTAGCAGGTAGTAGACACTGGCTTTAAGCTTGGGTCATCTGGAGGTATTTCAGCCATAGCTCCAACAGCAAATGTCCTTTATGGGACCAAGTCCTGGAAAAAGCCTTTCTCATCTCATGCTGCACTGAATGGCCCCTGAAGATGACATTAATATGAGAACCTTTTATTTAGGTTTTGTTTTCAATTTTTGGAGACAGGTAGCCCAGGCTGACCTTGAATTTGCCATACAGTCAAGGATAGCCTTGAACTCCTGATCTTCTTGCCTCTACTTCTCAGTGCTGGGATTACAAGTGTGTGCCACCATGTCTAGCTTGAAAACTTGCTAAATGACAAAGGCCCTGACCCACAGATTTCAGGAGTTCATTTTACATAATATCACATAGCTACCCCTCCCCCCTTGCACCCTATCAGAGTTTTGAGCTGGGTTGCATCACCTGTCCCCATTCATATACTGCAGTCTTACCTCTGTGACCCTACATTATCACTGTATTTGGAGAGGAAGTCTTTGAAAAAGCGTTTAATGTTGGTCCCTGGGCTGGATCCTCACTGGATGTGACCAATATCTTCATAAGAAAAGTACATTAGGACAAGGGAACCCTCACAAAGGAAAGACTGTATGAAGCCAGAAGGGGACGATGGACAGCTAAGCCCAAGAGTGATGCCTCAGAAGAAACAAACCTTGCCTTGAACTTCAAGCCCCAAAGCTATAAGCCAGTACATTTCTGTAGTTTAAATGTCTGGCCCTTATTGGTTTATCAGGAAAGTCTCAAATAATGTACAGCCTTCTTAAGTACCCAGTGGTGTAAGGGCAAGAGCCAAACCTAGTGCCTTTAAATACCTGTCCCAGAAGCAACAACAGAGAACAGAGAACCCGGCAAGGTACTCTTGAAGCACATGCCTGAAAAAGCTCAACCAATCCCATCAGGGGATAGCAGAGCAGACCAGAGTGTGGAAACAAATACCTATCCCATCTTGAACATTCTTGTAGATCAAAGAACACGGTGGCTATTGTTAGACTAGGGGACATGTGGAATTAGGCTTTTGTAATCAGATCTCTGCTTTAGTATATAAAAATTAGCAATAAATTAATGAAAACTGGAGATTAAGTTCTATAGACTCAGTTGTGGATCCCCACGTGGAGGGTGGAGAAAACATCCCTAGACATGATGTGGCTCTGAGGGGATCTGAGGGGTTTTCAAATAGAATCCTTTGTAGAATGCTGGTTTCTAGTGGGGAAGCAGCATTGGGAAGGCTCTAGGGGGCTTGCTTAGCTTATGAGTCTTGGATTAGAGCAGTCGCAATGTCTCTGATTTGTGCCCATCAAGGATATGGTCTGTGCACACCTTAACCATGGCTCTCATCTTTGACAGGTGATGCAGGTACCAAGTACTTCATTTTGAGGATTGGCAGCTTCCAAAGTATCCCATTTTACCTGGGAATAAATGGAAGGCCACAGAAGCAGAGCAGCTGATCAGAGATGGACAGGGTCAACACGTCTTCAATCCAGGTCAGTCTTATTCTGAAGCTCCTGCCTTTTCCTGATGCATGGCTATCTTCTCCCAACCCCTTTGCCTTCCTTTTGCTTTTGAACATTCCTAATGTTCAGTCTTGCACTCAGTACCTTGTCTGAGTGGCAAGTTCTGTTGGATCAGATGACAGGCATGGCATCTACAGGATCCACCTCCCAATTGGATGAAAGCATCATTGAGTGCTACTCCAAGCATGTGTGTGATGACTCTGGTTCTATGGGTCTGGGGAGTGGCTATAACACAGACCATCTGAAAACCACAGTGCACATCATCAGACAGGTACAGAGGACACCTGAGACACCACTGTATCCCCAGTGCCAGTTCAGCGTTTGATCCTGTAGGACCTTAGGATGTATTTATGAATCAAATGAATCAAGAAATGGATGAAGTTCTTTCAAAAACCTGTTCATTTCTTGTAGCTTCTATGACAAAATAATAGTGCCAGTGTAGCTTAGCCAACTGAAATTTAGTTTCTTAGGGTTCTGGAAGCTAGAGGTCAAGCAGGATGTGTTCCCTCTTGTGGGACTGCAGGTGGCTGCCTTCTTACAGCATCCATAGGGCTTCTCCCTGGGATGTGTGCAGAGAGGGCAAAGGGAGTGGAACAGGAAGGGATGAAGGAGGAGTGAAAACAGAGAAAGGAGAGGAGGGTGCAAGAGCTCCAGAAAGCTATCTGACTTCCTTTTATACATGCATAATAGACTTAGAGGGTCAGAGTCCATCTCATTTAATCTTATTTACTGCCTTAATTATTTAGGTCCCTTCTCCAAACACAGCCACTTGGGGGTTTAGGACTTCAATGTGTGAATTTAGGGACACACTGTGCCTCTAACATTCATTATCTTAAACTGGTCTGTCAAAACAGATTCTTAAAGAAGAATAAGGTGTTGATCCAACCTCCTTGCTATTTATGTATCTATTCAGATTTCTTTCTTAAAAATAGTATTTAATATGTGTATGTGTAAGTATGTATGTGTATTATGAGTATGCAGTACCCAGGGAGGCCAGAAGAGGGCACTGGATCTCATGCAGATCAAGTTACTGGCAGTTGTGAGACACCAGTGGGTGCTGGGAACCTAATCCAGATCCTCTGCAAGAGTAGCCAACACTTCCAACCTCTGTGCCATCTCTCCAGTTCCTAGACAGAATCCTTTTTGGTGTGAAGCACTACACTACTGGACTTTGGGAGATGTGTTTCCAGAAAAGTTAGTGTGTATTAACACTGCCTGACTTCCATACTCTCAGAGCTAGAGTTTAGGAAGCTTCACAGTAGATAAACTAGATGTAGAGTGACAGATGAGGTTAGGAGTTGGAGAGGAGGCTGTTTAGGCTCTGGGAGATGCAGTGACTGGGAGACCAGGCTTTGGGAAGGTACAGGCAGGGTTTGGACTGGTTCTCAGGGCAAGCTTTAGGTAACACAGCCAAGGCATATTCTTCCTGAGCGGAGGAACATCTTTGTTAGCTTAGTTAGTTGTAGCAAACCCACAAGTGACTGGGTGGCTTAAATACTGGCATGCATTTCTCAAAGTTTCCAAGGCTGTGAAGTTCACCTGACTCAAAAGTCATTAATCCTTGGACTGGGGAGATGCTCTGTGGGCAAAGTGCTTGCTTTCCAAATGCAAGGACCTGAGTTTGATCCTTAACTTACACTTAGAAACAAGCAGTCAGAGAGACAAATGAAAACTCACAAAACTAGACATAGCAGCACATTTATAATCCCAGTACAGGGGAAGCAGAGACAGGCACATGGATTCCTAGAGCTTGTAGCCCCAGCTGAATTCCAGGCCAGTCCTGGACCCTGTCCAAAAACAAAAACAAAAACAAAACAACAACCAAACAAAAGACAGATGTAAACAAAACAAAAAGGAGATGTAAATTGGTTGAGAGCATTTGCATGGCATGCCTGAAGCCTTAGGCCAATGCCCAGCGTGAAGGGAAAAAAGATGGCCAGAACCTGAGGAACACTGGAGGTTGTCCTCTGGCCCTCATACACATGTGCACACATGTGCATACATGCACTCAAATACGTGTATACACACATACAGGACAACTGTATCCTTGTACTTCATTATCACCAAGCATCCTGCCCTTCCCTGAAACACCATCACATTACAGATTAGTTTTGAGTGTGAGATACTGAAGGGAAGGACACAAGCCTGCATTCTATACCTAGGGTGAAAAGATCCTAATTTTATTTTTCTTAAGGAGTGGGGAGAAAGGCAGAATCTGAGGGGCAAGCTTAGACATCTGCAAGGACCTGTTGAGTTTTGTGACTCCCCAAGTTGAGGGTAGAAGACGGAGAACCCTGTGGGAAGGGGCCCCGTTCCTGAGAAAATGCCAAGCCTGTGGACATCAAATTTTACCCCTGGCTGTGCGGTGCCCATGAGGCAGCAGGGAACTGCTCTACTCTGAGGTCTGCCTCTTCCTACCTGCTGCGGAGTTTCTGGGTAGGCTTAGAAGGACGAAGATTCAGGATCTTGGCTACAGAGCATCTATCAGAGGCCCCATGACTTGGATTGCAGCAGCGTCATGGCCCATTGCTGGCTGCTGCTTTCTGCACTGTTGAGCACTTGGGCCCAGCATGGTTCAGCCTAGCTCAGGGATGCTGGCCTAGTCTGGTTGACCATCATTGCTCACTCTGGCCTCAGCTCTTGTTTTCCTGGAATAGATGTGTGTGTGTGTGTGTGTACACATATGGGCTTGGGTGTGTGTGCTTGTCTCCATGTGTGTGGTTGTGTGGAGGCCAAATGTGGATGTTGAGTGTCTTCCTCAAACATCCTCCGTCTCATTTTTGAGACTTTGACTTTTTTTTTTTTTTTAAAGATTCATCTATTTATTATGTATACAGAAGAGGGTGCCAGATCTCATTACAGACGGTTGTGAGCCACCATGTGGTTGCTGGGAATTGAACTCAGGACCTCTGGAAGAGCAGTCAGTGCTCTTAACCTCTAAGCCATCTCTCCAGCCCCGAGACCTTGACTTTCATTGGACCCAGAGCTTATCACTTCTTCCATGTTGGCTGTCAGTGAGCTCCAGGAGTTCACCTGTCTTCACTTCCAACCCCTCAGCACCGAGGTTACAGATGTACCTCATGTCCATTTTCCCATGGGTGCCAGGGATCTGGACTCAGCCCTCACAGTTGCTTGGCAGGCATTTTGCACAATAAGCCATCTCCCTAGCCCATGGGCTAAGCTTTACATCATTTCTCTGCTTCTCTGTAAGATCCCTTCCAACAACTGACGTATGTTTCTGTGCTTCTAAAGCAATGGTTCTCAACCTGTGGGTTGAGATTCCTTTGGGGATCACATATCAGATATCCTGTATATCAGATATTCATATTATAGTTTATAACAGTAGGAAAATTATAGTTATGAAGTAACAGTGAAAATAATTTTATAGTTGGGGGTCACCACAACATGAGGAACTGTGTTAAAGGGTCGCAGCATCAGGAAGGTTGAGAACCTAGAGTCCATCATCCAGGAATCTGAAAGGCCTGAGAACATGGGAGAGAGCAAATGACATAGTCTCCTCTTCCTTTCTCCAATCCTGTCAGGCCTGTGGCCTCATGGTAGAGTCAGTTTGGAATATTTTTGTTCCATTCATGGGCCTCTAATGGAATCAAGACTCAGCTATTTATATTTACAGATGGCCCACACGTTAGTGGAACATCAAATGAGCCACATGTCGTTAGGACAGAGGAAAATTAGCTAACATGCCTAATAGGAAATCAAAGGGCCTGCTGCACCCCAATGTTTTCTGGACCAGGATGCACAGGAGCCTGAACACTGCAGCTGATAAGGGACTCGAGACTGCGATACAGGGTGGTTTCGGCAACACAGCCAGGCAAGCCTATTGCTGCTTGTTTTGCTTGGGGAAAAAAATGCAGTCATTGTCTGTCTATTGTTCCTTCTGAGACGATGCGGGGGATGAACAGCGGGCGTTTCATCTCCAATTATTTTCAGCCAAGGGGGGAAAACAGATGGTAAATAGCACTGAAAAATTTTTTTTTAGAATTAATATTAATAAAAGATGTGCTGGAGGCTGACTGAATCCCCAGGAAACAGAGCCAGCCTGGTGTTGGGGCTGGGGAAGGGGAAAGGGCCAGAACATAGAGAGGTAGCTGCAGAGGTATGTGTGGCCAGGCCAGATGCTCCCCCGAGGGACCCCCAGGTGTTTAGGATGGTGTGGGTGGTGATGGCCCTTTAGAAGCCCAGCATCTGGTGCAGAGCCGAAGCTCTAATACCACGTGGCGCCTGTGGAGGCTCTGAGCACCCGGAGGGAGGAAGGCAATGGGGCCAGGCCAAGGGCTGCCCGCTCTCACTTACAAGGCACACTGGCGCCGCTGGCCCCCTCGCAGCCGGGTGTGGCCCAGATGGTTCTTTGGTGCAGCCGCAGCTCAGAGAGGAGGCAGACGGGTGTCCTCACCTCCTGGGGCCATGCAAGCCGCTGTCCCTGTCCAGCTTGGCCAGTCCCAGTGTCCGTCTGTCAACAAAGGCTGTAGAGTGTCCAGCAGATGCCCAGCTGTCCTGGAAAGTCTTGGATTCTGCAGTCAAGAAGAGAAAGAGTTCCAGCTCCTTCAAATGTGAGGAATCCAGGGGGTAAGAAAGGCTGATACAAAGAGTGCTGGAGAGAGAGAGAAGAGACTTGTTCTTCGGGGGATGCTCACAGATGAGCACAAGCTCTTGGACACTCACTCTGTACTTGGGATTACTCTGAGCTCTAGAGGGACATTGGAGGGGCAAAAAGATGAGGCAGGCCCATGGAGAACTTATTCTGAAACACAGGGGAGAAGTAACCGTCAAAGGCACACACAAATGTCTGAAGCCACCATTTACCAGTGCCTCCGTGGCGTCTCTTAGCATCTGTTTCCCGTTAGCCCCGAGCTTGAGGAGGCATGAGCTTGGAGAAGAAGCTGGGAAGAGAGTATGTGTTATAATCAAGAACTACAGACACCAATATTACAAAGAAAAAGCTACTGTAAGACAGAGATTCTCACTGGAGACCATTCTGCGGACCTGACAATTCAATCTTATTTTCTTCTTTGCTTGGGGGCCTAGGAAGCTTAAGGGCAAAGCATGATTTGCTTACAGCAACAAATACCAAGGCCGCTGTAGTATGTCCTTGTGAAATAACCTTATGCCCAGCTTTAGTAGTTCCTCTCATCTACTATTTCATCTTTCTTATGTACTACATCTTACTTACACCTTATCATATAATTACATCTTTTGGGGAATCCTTTCTGGTCTTTATATGTGTGTGTACACACTCAAGTGTGTGAGCCAGCCTGGTCAGCCGATAACCTTGAGTGTGGGTCCTCAACTTCCACCTTGTCTGAGACAGGGTTACCTATTGTTTGTCGCTGGGTATACCAGGCTAACTGACCCTTGAATTGGGGGTTCTCCCATCACTGCCTTCCATCATTCCATAGGAACACTGAGCTAGATTTCAGATGTGCACTATTGTGTCTGACTTTACGTGGCTTCTGGGGATTTGAACTCAGATCTTCATGCTGGGATCATAAGCACATACAGCCATGCCTACTGTTGGTTTGTTCAAATGTGATGCTGGGGATTCAAACTCAGGTCCTCATGAGCTCTTACCAAATCCCTTTTGAAACCCATTGCAGGGCAGCATACACAGAGCAGCACGGATTCAGTTAAGGCCTAAAAATCATCTTTGATTGGCGTGAGTGAGGGTGGATTGTGAACACAGATGCCACTGACGGACACTACTTGGGGATAACCAGGTAGTAACAGGGGAGACTGTGGACTAGAGAAGGCACTGTCATGTTGGGAGTTTCCTAAATTTGGCAATTTATTGTGCTATGTAAGAAAATGGCATCTCAGTGGGAAAGAGCTCCTGCTGTACAAGCATGAGGACCTGGGTTTAAATCTTAGCATTCATATTTTTAAAAAGTGTGTCTGTGGCCCCAGCACTGAGGAGTAGAGATGGGTGGATAGCGAGGGTTTGCTGACCAGTCAGCCTGGCCAAACAGCGAGTTTTCGGTTTAGTGAGAAATCCTACCTCAAAGTAATATGGTAGAGATTGACAAAGGAAGGCATAACCAGTTCTGGCCTCCACAAGCAAGTGAGAGTACAGGTGCACACACCCACACATTCATACACATGCACCATTCAATCACACCACACACACACACACACACACACACACACACACACACACACATGCATGCACACACACATAAATGGCTTTGTTCTTTGCAAATGCATGTCAGAATATACAGTGGTAAAGAGACATGATGCAGGTAACCTACTTTCCAAAAGTGTATGGGTATCTATCTTTCCTTTCATGGGCATATGTGTATGTGTAGAAATGTGTGCAGCATTACATGTGTGTTCATGATCATGCCTGCATGTGAGGATCTGGGGACAATCTTGTGTGCTGTATGCTGTTCCTCAGGTGTGTTCCAGATCTTTTTGCTTGTTTGTATAGACAGATTTTCTGGCCTGGAACTTGCCCATTAAGCTAAGCTAGCTGGCCAGGGGCCCCCAAGGATCCTCCTGTCTGCCTCCTCGGCACAGGGGTCATAAGTGTGCACCACCATGCCCAGCATTTTTGTGTCAGTTCTGGGTATCAAACTCAGGTCCTTGTGCTTGTAAAGTAAACACTTAACCCACTGAACTGTCACATCAGCCTAGTTAATCACTCACTCACTCACTCAATCATCTGTCTATGTATCATCTACCCATCTAACAGAAATTAGGAAGGAAAAGACTATAATCCATACTTGAAAAAGTGAAAACATTTATGTGTCTGTCTTAGTTTGGGTTTCTATTGCTGTGAAGAGACACCATGACCACAGCAACTTTTATAAAGGAAAACATTTAATTGGGGCTGGCTTACAGTTTCAGAGGTTTAGTCCATTATCATCATGGTGGGAAGCATGGCAGCATGCAGGTAAACATGGTGCTGGACAAGGAGCTGAAAGTTCTACATGTTGACCTGTAGGTGACAGGAAGTGAACTGTGACATTGGGCATGGCTTGAGAACATAAGACCTCAAAGCCCACCTCCACAGTGACACATCCTCCAACAAGGCCACATCTACTCCAACAAGGCCACATCTCCTAATAGTGCCATTCCCTATGGGCCAAACATTCAAACACATGAGTCTATGGGAGCCAAACCTATTCAAACCACCACAGTGTCCAAATAATTTAGCTGGTTGGTTTTCATAATGATGGATTTGTGAGTGTGTGTGTGTGTGTGTGTGTGTGTGTGTGTGTGTGTGTGTTATCTATGTGTTCATGTGAGTGGGTATAGCTAGAAGTTTTCCTGTGTCCTGCCTGGTCCTGCAGCCTCTCAGACCCAAGTAAACACACAGAGGCTAATATTAATTATAACTGATCGGCCATTAGCTCAGGCTTATTACTGACTAGCTCTTACACTTAAATTAACCCATAATTCTTATCTATGTTTAGCCACATGGCTTGGCACCTTTTCTCAGTTCTGCCTTGTCATCTTGCTTCTTCTGTGTCTGGCTGGTGGCACCTGACTTAGCTCTTCCTCTTCCCAAAATTCTCCTTGTCTGCTCACTCGCCTATACTTCCTGTCTGGCTACTGGCCAATCAGCATTTTTTTTATCAACCAACCAGAGCAACACATATTTGCAGCATACAGAATGACATCCCACAGCAGATGTGTTTGTGTGGAGGCCAGAGTTTGACATCAGGTGTCTTCTATTACTGCGCACTTTATTTTTGTGAGACAGGCTCGCTTACTGAACCCAGCACTCACTGAATGGCTAGACCCAATCTGTCTTTGATTTTCCTTTCACAGTCTTTCTGCTTCCCACCTCCTGCTACCCTGTCCCTGGAGCACTCTGACTCCTCCCTGAAATACTAACAGAAGAATGGAGTTTGGAAGAAGTTACTGAAGAATTGTGTTAAGACAGTTAGGCACAGTCCAGCCACGCCTCTGGCATTGCTGGAGATATAGAACTCCCATCCAGGTCATCAGCCAGGGCTTTGGTTTCTAACATGTTTTTCTTTCAGAAGCTTTTATTAATCCAGAGGAGAGACAGCATCAGCTTTCCCTCTCAGCCTTGACTTCTTGTCATTTGCAATTCAACCAACCATACTGGACTTTGGACTTCAGAAAAATGGAAGGATTTTTTTTTTTTTTTTTTTTTTTTTTTTTTTTGCCAGCAAGGAGAATCATTGTGCAGAACCAGGAGTCAGTGCTTTCCAGCTTTCCACTGGCTTTGCTGTTCTGGGAATCCACAGCTACAACTGCTGTTCTAGATAACTCCAGAAGGGGCCCTAGATTATGTCTGCCCTGACTTTCGTTTCCAATGTGACCGGATGATACCAGAGCCACCCTTCTAGGAAGGCACACACACACCCATCCAGTTTTCCAGCTACCCAGCAGAACACTCGGTTCTAGCCAATGATCCCTTTCTCCCAAGGAACCACTGTTTCAGACCCTAGGACACCTTGTCTCCTCCCCCCAACACACACACCCATGTCTTTTGAGCCGCTTTAAGGAACAAGTGGCCTTGTGGGCCTCTTTCCTCAGCAAACACTGGATGGAGGTCTTTTGTCTGTACTGGCTGCCTGAATGGAGGCGGAACTGAGTCTCCTGGTGGGTGTTTTCTCTCAGTCAGGAAAAGATCATCAACATTGCCTTGTTTAGTTCACAGAAATCCTATGTGCGGAAGGCAGAGGAGAATTGCTCCCCCCCTCCCCCAGTTTACATGTGTATGGAGGGGGTGGGCAGGCCGAGTGAGGGAGGTAAGAAAATGGTTGCTGCAGACACGGTGAATTAAGGGTGACAGGAGTTCCAAGAAGTCAAGGGACTTTCCTGGCACCGCCTCTCGAGAGTGGCCCTTTATCCCTAGGCTCATTATTTTGCTTTTTTCCAACACTCTTCTTGGAGGACTTTCATCCGTGCAGTTCAAAGTGTTTTCCCAACTTGAGCTCTTTAATCCGGGCAGTCGCTGTGTGACGCAGGTGATGGTGGAGATAAGACCAGGGCCAGGGGCCACTGAGCCCCAGCAGAAGGGAAGTCAGCCAGGAACATGGTCAAGGTGACCTCGGCCATCCCACAGGCTACTCTTGGAAGCCAGGCTGGGGTGGGGCTTCTGGGACAAGCAGAGGCACTTGAGGCATGAGAGAGATTGTGTGTGTGCTGTGTATGTCTGGCTGTGTGTGTGTGTGTGTGTGTGTGTGTGTGTGTGTGTGTGTGTGTGTGTGTGTGTATGTCTGTGTGTGTGTGTCTGTGAATATGTGTGTGTGTCCGTGAATATGTGTGTGTGTGTCTGTGAATGTGTGTGTGTGTGTGTGTGTGTGTGTGTGTGTGTGTGTGTGTGTGTATGTGCTGGAGCTGGAGTAGATAACCAGAGTTCTAGCCACACTGGGTCCTAGACTGACTATAAGGGGAAGCCTTTCATTTGGGTTCTGTTTTACCTCCCAGCCCAGTGCTTGGCTCTGCCCCACTCTGGCCTCAGCTCTGCCTGCTTTTCTACCATAGGGTCCCATGGACTGTATTCAAACCATCCCAGTCTTCAGCCTCGGGAGTCGGGGGCCCAGGTTCAAGTCTAGCCCTGGCATCTGCTGACAGGCAGATCAAAGCTGGGTACATTTTGTAGTCTCTAGGGTGGGAGACACCTGGTTTCTGTCAGGTGGTCTGTTCTGGCCCTGAATGATCTTGTCCCTGCCTTACTCTTGAATATGTTTGGGGTCACCTTTCTTGGAGCTCTCTGCTCTCAGCTGGCAAGCCCGCCAACTTTAACGTTGGTGTCTGCTATCTGGCAGCTGGGTTTCCCCTTGCATGCAAAATGTCTGCTGTTGATTCAGGCCTTGAGAAGGTCACCAGTGTGTGAACTGAAGACTACTGGCATTTGAGAAGGAAAATGTTTGAACCCCCTGCGGCCACACCCCACACTGCTAACCAGGGACCATAACCTCCAGAGCAGTGACCGCACACTGAGCACTGACGGTAGGTAGCCCGCTGCCGTGCTGACCCTGCCCAAATCCAAGGACAGGCTAGTTTGTTCTCACTTCACAGCTGTAGACCCCTCCGAGGCTCAGGAGGTTTAGGAAACACACAAGGCCTAACCCTGGATGGTGCACTGGCTGGTTCTGTGTGTCAATTTGACACAAGCTAGAGTCATCAGAGGAAGGAGCCTCAGTTGAGGAAATGCTTCCATGAGATCCAGCTGTAAGGCATTTTCTCAACTAGTGATCAATGAGGGAGGGCCCAGCCCATGGTGGGTGGTGCCATTCCTGGGCTGGTGGTCCTGGGTTCTATCAGAAAACAGGCTGAGCAAGCCAGGGGAAGCAAACCAGTAAGCAGCACCCCTCCATGGCCTCTGCATCAGCTGCTGCCTCCAGGATCCTGCCCTGCTTGAGTTCCTGTCCTGACTTCCTTCAGTGATGAATAGCAATGTGGACGTGTAAGCCAACTTTTTCTTCCCGACTTGCTTTTTGGTCATGGTGTTTGGTCGAAGCAATAGAAAGTCTAAGATAGATGTCAAGTAGTTCCCAGACATGTGTATGAATCTTCCCTCTTAAGTCTAAGACACTTCACAGAACCCATTGGATGGTTCCAGGGTAGTGTTTACTTGGAAGGTAGAGGCTGAAGGATCAGGAGTTCAAGACCTTTGTGCACTAACACCCCATTTTACTGTGGGCCAGTTCAAAAGATGAGAAAATGCTTCATGACACAGCCAGGGAGGAGAATAATATGATTGCTAATGTCCACATGCCAACATTCCTAAAATAATTTTTTAATGTTTATGTTGTGTGAGTGTATACGTCCACGCCGTGATGCACATGTAGGGGTCAGAGGACAACTTACAGAAGTCTCTCCTTTCACCATGTGGGTACAACGGGAATTGAACTCAGGTCATCCAGCTTAGCAGTGCATGCCATCTTGCTGGTTCCAGCATTCTTTTTTGTTGGTGGTACCAGAGAGCTGGAACAGGAAGGATCGGAACTAGAAGTTCTTGTGGATAATAGGCTCTACCACTGAACTACATCCTATGCCTTGGAGTTCCACACTTTATTTCCTTTTTTTGAGATAGGGTTTCTCCGTGAAGCTTTGGAGCCTGTCCTGAAACTCACTCTGTAGACCAGACAGGCCTTCAACTCACAGAGATCCACTTGCTTCTGCTTCCTGAGTGCTGGGATTCAAGGCAAGCACCTCCGCCACCTGGCTCACTCTTTATTTCAAGGTAGGTTTTGCTAAGTTGCCCAGGTTGGTTTTGAACACATGATCCTTCTGCCTCAGCCTCTGGAGTTCTGGGGTTACAGATGTGCACCACCATGCTTGGCTTCCATCATTCTTGTAGGCACTTCACATCCACAAACCTTCATCTGGTCTACAATCAAGCCTAGAAGACAGTCATTATTGTTCTCTCTACTTTACAACAATGAAACAGAGGCACAAAGTGGGTCGGCAGCTTCCAGAGGCCCCTTGGCTAGAAACAAACTCAGGGATGTGCGCTGTTGAATCTTCTCTCTACTGCTCAGAGGTTTCCAGGTCCTTCAAAGTCCAGGCTCTGGGCAGCAGTGGACAGCCGCCAACACTGTCTCTTACTGCTAAGGGCTCCGGCCGGAAATGCAGACACTTCAAAGAGAGGACAGCCCCTGTGTGCTGCAGAGCCCAGCAGAATCCCACGACTGTCAGGACAGCCTTGAACTCTGAGGGACCAACACTGAGAAAGTCAGGCCCTTCTGTGGGAAAATCAAGGATGGTAGTAACCGGTTCCTGGCCACAAGAAACCTATACTTACACATGATTAAATATGCGTTCTGGAAAGAAGGCACCCCATGGTTTAGCCAAACACTGTTACAGCGGTTTATGTGGTATGTGCTGTTCTGAACCTGACCCAAGTCTGTTAGACCAAGTTCCAAAGTTGTTGGAGTGTTGTTGTTGTTGTTTTTAGGCCAGACTTCGCTTATGCCAAGCAGAAGGCCGGACTGCGGCGGTTCTGTCCCTGAACATGCACACTGCTCAGGGCTGGGGCCAGGGGAGAGACGGCTTCCTCACCCCCCACGGGCTCCTTTGTGTGCAGCTCCTCTCTGTGTACCAGCCTCGCCTTTAGCCTTTCCGAGTCTCTGGAATGTAACATTTGCTTTCTCCATGGAGACTCTCTCAGAAGAACAGAGTTTTCCCAGGTAAGAAAAAAAGAACATGTCTGTCCTTTCATCCTGCCAGGCAATAAAAGGAATTGCAGGGGCTTGGTGAAAACCCATCTTTTGCCTGCCAGCCCAGGCCCGATGCAACTCACTTTCCCTCTTCTCCAGAGAGGAGGAAGAAAGACTATTTCCTGATGATATGGACACTACACACTCATGTGAAGACCTGTGTGGGAGATGACATGGTGCCGATGGGGGGAGAGAGAGAGAGAAAGAGAGAGAGAGACAGAGACAGAGACAGAGGTGGAGGGGGGAGACTCTCAGCCACTAGCTTATCTGCTTCAGGGTTCCATAATTAACACCCCATAAAGGACAGTTCTATGCATCAGAAAACACCAGCCTGGATAGCAATGAGTGAAGGGGCAGAGAACTTTGTCTCTCTTTGTAGGAGAGATCTTTCAGATCTTTGAAGTGACTGTTGATCGCCTGGATGGATTAGGCAGACTCTGAACTGTTCAAGAGAAATGCGCTCCTTCTCCGGCACCCGGACTCTGCCTCCCCACCCCCAATGTGATAAGACATCTGTAAATTCACCTTGCAACTCCTTCCCTTCTTCTTGGGTTTGGGCTTTGAAGCAGAGTTGCAGGAAGACCTTCAGATGAGCTGAAAATATCTTGCCAGTTGATAAAGGAGCAGGGGCCCCCGCTGAAATCCACTCAGTAATGGGGATTAGTGAACCTGAGTAGGTTGGTCTGGCTGGAAGACTGAGCTGAAAAATATGAGGTTTGAATTCTGTCGAAATGAACCCAACAACAGCCTTCCTTCATCTAGCTCCCTCAATCCCAGAGGTGGTAGTACTCAGCCGGGGACTCAGTGCATCCATCCGGCTGCTTTCAAACCCAGAAAGTCCTCCAGTGTTAAGGAGAATTCATGCAACTTTGTTTCAGCCAGGGCCCAACTGGTCTGGAAAGCTTGCCTGCATGCAGATTCTGAGCTCTGTCTCCACAGTCTGCCATGTGAAGTAGTCCAGTTTGCCACACGCTGTTATGGTTCAAATGGGAAATGTCTCCTGCAGGTTCATGTGTTTGGACATTTGCTTGCTTGCTGGTGATGCTGTTTGGGGAGGCCTGGGTGTTCTGGGAGGTAGAGGCTAGCTGGAGGAAGTGGAAGTAGATCTTAGAGGGGCGGACCTTGTTTTCTTTTAAAAATATTTTATTTATTTATTATGTATTCAGTGTTCTGTCCACATGTATGCCTGCAGGCCAGAAGAGGGCACCAGATCTCATTTAGATGGTTGTGAGCCACCATGTGGTTGCTGGGAATTGAACTCAGGAACTCTGGAAGAACAGCAGTGTTCTTAACCTCTGAGCCATCTCTCCAGCCCAGACCTTTCTTTCTTCCTTCCTTCCTTCCTTCCTTCCTTCCTTCCTTCCTTCCTCCCTCCCTTCCTCCCTCCCTCCCTCCCTCCCTCCCTCCCTCTTTCTATCAACTTGATACAATCTAGGATCATCCCAAAAGACATGATCAACCTAAATTGAGAAAACTCCCCCACCAGATTGGCCTATGGGTGCATCTGTGAGGCATTTTCCTAACTAATGATTGATGTGGAAGGATCCAGCCCACTGTAGTCAGTGCCACCCCTGGGCAGGTGGTTCTGGCTGATAAATAAGAAAGCAAACTGAACAGGCCATGGAGAACAAGCCAGCAAGCAGCATCCCTTCATGACCTCTGCTTCAGTTCCCGCCTCAGGTTCCTGTTCTGACTTCCCTTTGTGACAGACTGTAACCTGTAAGCTGAAATGAGCCCTCCCCACCTCCAAGTTCCTTTTGGTCATGGTGTTTTATTGCAGCAACAGAAAGCAAGCTAGAACACCGTGTTTTCTGCCCCATTGCATTCTGGTCTGCTGAGATGTGAGCATGTGGCTTCATGCGTTTACTGCCCAGCTTCCCTATAGTGATGGGCTGCACCCTTCAAACCGAGGTGAAGTCAGCCCCCTCCACCCTTAGGCTATTCCTCCTCCTCCTCCTCCTCCTCCCCCTCCTCCTCCTCTTCTCCTCCTCCTCCTCCTTCTCCTCCTTCTCCTCCTCCTTCTCCTTCTTCTCATCCTCTTCTTTTTCTTTCCCCTTCTTCCTCCTCCTCCTCTCTTCTGCTTTTCTTCTATTGCAGAGACTGGCCTTGAGTTCCTGACTCTCCTTCCTCTACCTTCCAAGTGTTGGGATAGTAGGTATGTACCACCGAGCCCAGTTCTTAAATAGCGTCTTGTCGGGTATTTGCTCACAGTGATAAGAAAAAGTGACTAATACATCCAGTGAACTGGATTTTGATTAAGACCCCAGGGGCTACTTACTCAGGCAGTCTAAACCTGATTTTAAAAATCATTCTTCGGTGATTTACACAAGGCTATGATCCATAGGTATGTACTAGTACTGGTGGTAAGAATACTGAAAAATAGTTATCCCGTGGACTGCATAGGGGTCTGGTCCAGGACCTCTTGGATTTTAAAGCCTGAAGATGCACACGTCCTTTATATAAAATGGCTTGGTATTTGCATATAATCAATCTATGCATATCCTGGACATACCATGCATTTTCTCCAGATGAATTGTATTAACAATACCTGATATACTACAAATGCTACTGTTGTTCCATATCATTAGGTAAGAGAGACAAGAAAAACATATCTGTATATGTTCATGATTTGTTAAGTGTGTGGATGGAGGGTGTATAGATGCAGAGGAATGAATCCATGGGGACAATGGCTGATAAGCGGTCACAGGCTATAGTTTCCTGAGTGCCACCAGATGCTCTAGACTTTTTCCAACCCCAGTGCCACTTCCCCATAATTCAGGCACCAGAGAGTTAGTTTGGGACCCAGTGGAGGGTCTTTGAGTCCCCGGGCTTGCTGCTGAGGCCAGTGTCAGCTTTAATTGGCTGCAGTCTCTAATAAGCATCTTTTTTCATCACCTCCTTTGGCATTTCAGTACACACCAGCTCCTGGATGCATGGCATGGTGTTGTGTGTACATGTGCATGTGTGTGCACTTACATTTGGAAGCTAGAGGCCAGCCTTGGGTGTTGTTCCTTAGGCACCATTAACCTTTTTTAAATTTAAATTTTTTATTTTTATTATTTTGGAGATGGAGTCTTTCATTGCCTTAGAACTTGCAAGCAGGCTACCTGGTTATTCAGTGAGCCCAGGGGATCTCTTGCCTCTGCCTCCCCCACACTGGAATTATAAGTGTGGGACACAACATCTGACTTTCTTTCCAAAACTTCACTTCTGAGGAGAGAAGTTAGGCCTCATAGTTTCAAGACAAGCACTTTGCCAACTGAGCCACATATCTGTACCCATTCTCCTTTGACTTGACTTGGTCAGGACCCTTATCTTTGCTAACAATAGGATTCAACATGGCCAGGACCCTTATCTCCAGCCACAGGATTATTAAGATATTCCAAGCTTGAGAAACAAAAAGCAAGCTTGTTAGTATGGTGTGCAGAGGAAAAGTTAACCATTCCAAGAGAGGCAGAGACTTGGAAGAAAAGATACCTAGGATTAGACAGGATGCTTGACAGGCACTCTCTTGTGTGCTGACTATAGCAGAATGGGGGCGGGAGCAAGGGCAGGTATCTGAATTCTATAGGATCCCAGAGCTTCCTCCCTGGAGAACATGTTTCAGTAAGTGTAGAGCTGAGTCTGGGAATCTTTATTTTGCTAGCTGGGCACATAAGACTAGGCAGAGCTGGCATAGGCCTGGGGGTAGAGACTTCTGCTGTGCTGGCCTCTGTTTCTTACGCCCATCACTCCCAGCACTGCAGATGACTACTTCTTTGTGGCACATCCTAGGACTCTTGGCAGCATCCCTGTAGACACCAAAGGACCACTCAGAGTTGAGATGACGAAGTGTATCTCCTGATATTGCTTGGCTTCTCTGGGAGGCACACAGCCCTCTGGTTGAAACATCAGGTGTGTCGTAGACTAGGAGACAGCTGACAAGAGGCTGGATAGTCCACAGTGCAGAAGAGCCCATGACCCAACGTACACAGTAACACATACACAGTGGCTCCCGAGGCTGGCCTCTACTGCTAAGTGCATCTGGGCTGGCTAATTGTATACACGAAAACCAAGGGTAGCTTTTAACTTATCTAAAAGAGATAGCCTGGTCAAAGCCTATTTGAAGACTGTCATGTTTTAAAACTCAACATGACTTAAAACAGAATCCTGTAAGTTCCTTTGCTAAAATACTTTCAGGATGTATTAGGCATAACAATAGCTTGCTACATGAAAACGGCTTTGAAAATCTTTAAAGTGTTCTAAAAGAAAAGGGAGTTTTTTTCTTTTCTTTTTTTTTTTTCTTTTTTGGCCAGGCATTAAATTGGACGTGAATATGACAGATCTCAAAGACTGTCAAAATAACGAATTTACATCATAAATGCGGCAGCCTTCTTTGTAAAGGCTCTCCCACCACTCAGGAAGGCATTTAATGGTGAGGAAGTTCAAAATGTCGCCGACTCCCACTGGTACAGGAGGGAAGCGATCCCCAGTAGAGTCGCCGGGCTTCAGATAATGTCTCTGCTTCTTTTTAAGTTAATAAACTGCACTCCTGTCAAATTGCAGATAAATGAAAGAGATGGTACCATTGTGGTCTCCCACATCTTGCTAAGAAAGATATCTCCCAATATTTCGGGAGGACCCAGTATGCCAAAAAAAATAAACTTGAAATAAATCCACCCTGCCGTGACTCTCCCGGATCAAAGACGTTGGGATTTCCACAAAAGCACTTGTCTGAAGTTTGCCATGCTTGCGTTCCGATAGCGGCTCATTAAGACGCTTCTAATGCGTTTGATTGTTTCAAAGTTACCCATCTGTATGAGTGCAAGATAGGTATAGGGTTGCACCCAAATGCTGCGAAGGCTTTGTGTCCTAAAGATTCACGTCAATATAATATTTTCCAGAATAATCAGCAGGTAGGGCCTAGGGAGGGGGCAGCTTCAAACAGCTTCCCTCTTTGAGGAGTGGGTGGACAGCTTTCTGAAGTTGTCTTTTAAAGAAAAATAAGTCTGGATCTTTTAAAATCTGGTTTCTTTTC
This sequence comes from Onychomys torridus, assembly GCF_903995425.1. NCBI lineage: Eukaryota > Metazoa > Chordata > Mammalia > Rodentia > Cricetidae > Onychomys > Onychomys torridus. The sequence continues at coordinate 97,072,736 of NC_050450.1, read as the reverse complement.
TGTTTGACAGCCTAGAGCTGGTGGTCTCTCCCCTCCTTTTTCTTTCTGTATTAATAAGAGAGGGTAAATCAGGGCTTTAGTGGGCTACTGGCCTCTGTAGCGGGTCTCTGGGCAAGAGACAGCCGTTCACTCATACTCGTGGGTTTAATGTCTTCTAGTGTGAACCCCTTCTCTTTGAGGGTGTTGTTTTTCTCTCTTGAGGTCCTCATGGGAGGGATGACTTAGTGGTTGAGACAGCTTGCTGCTTTTCCAGAGGACCTAAATTTGGTGCCCAGCATCACTTCAGATATCTACAACAACCTATAACTTCAGTTCCAGGGTTTCTGACACCCTCTTCTGGCATCTATGGGTACCTGTACACACATGTGCCTGCACACACACACACACACACACACACACACACACACACACACACACACACAAACACACACCACATCACACACACTTTTAAAAAAAGATCCTAATATTTGGGAAGACAGGCAGCATGGAAGCTGGTGGAACGCAGATCTATGGCTCTGGGTTTAGACTTGCACATCATCTACTCCCAGCATACAGGAGCAGATTCTTCATTGACAGTGGACAAGAGACAGAGGGGGAAGGCTTAGAAGAGACCTTGCTGCTACCTTCCTTTGGAAGACATGATGAAGGCAGCCTGAACTGGAAGAGCACGAAATCCATCCTTGGCCTTGAGACAGCTCTGAACCCATTTGGTACTAATTGAGTATTGAGTGCACCGATTCCTGTTTTGATTTGTTTACACCAATTAACATAGTTAATCGATAGAGCAACCTTCTGTGGCAATGTTATCATTTGGATGAATGTCCTTTCAAAGCCTATATTAAAGGAATGATGGCTTCCTATGGTGGTATTAAGAGGTCTCATGCACCTTGAAATGATGTAGCCTAGAGGGAGTTTATTTTACTTTCATCTCCATTGTTGTGATTAAAATACCCTGGACAAGCAGTTTATGAAGACAAGCATTTGTTTTAACTTATAATTCCATGTTACAGTTCATCACTTGGGGGAAATCAAGCTGCTAGTCACATCCCAGCTATAGTCAAACAGGACCCATGGCCTTCCCTTTTGAGGATGAAAGGGCACACCAGAGGCTTGATGCCATCATCAGGCTACTTGATATTTGGTACTTGATACTTGCTGAGAGACTATGTGTTTGTGAATTCCTTTATACCCTCTAATCAACTCTTTAATGTGTGAACATCTTAGGTTTTCCTTTATCTCCTACAAAAAAAATTCCTAATTAAATGCTATGTCATTGAAGTAGAAATTCAAGAGAATTATTTTTTCTTTATTGGTCTAATAATGTCATTATTTCTTAATGGTTTCTGTTTTATTAAATGTAATAATATTAGGTTCTATGTACTAATTGTTATATGTCAAGTACTACTATAACATTACATGTCTATGTATTATATATATGAAACTGTTCTATTAAGTGTTTTATACACACATAAAAACATTAGCACATTTAATCCCTATGCCATGGATATGATATTTGGCTGCTATTGCAAAGGAGAACTTGAGATACATTGACATCAGGTAGGATAGCCAAGGTCATGTGACTGGAGATATAGGGACATTAGGTAGAAAACCAAGGTCCCATAGCTACTAAGAAATGAAGTTAAAATGTATCTAAGCAACACCACGAAGCAAGCTGCTTTTGCCTGGATATAATCTTCCACCTCTCACACTGTCTGGAGAAACCCAGGGGACTTCTCTGGCAGTTCTTCTTCATGGATTATTTTGCATGGGACCCAACCACAGCAAGTGCCTAGAAGAACACTCCAGAAAGTCTAGTCTATGTGCATGTGGGCTTCTGCTAGAATAAATTGTTAGATTCATAATTTGTTGTGCAAATACGTTTCAAGTTGCCCCACAGACAAGTGGTACCAAATTTTCACCCACAGACACACATAGTCTAGGCCACAGATGAGGATCACTGAACGCATTTGTGGAAAGAGTCCTGGTGATCCAGATGTTGAAGTCACTACTAAGGGATGGGCTGGGCCACAGCATGGGGCAGCATAGAAGGAATGAGCTGGCATCAGTTTTGCTGAGGATCACCAAAGATGAGTGGAACCCAGTGTGTCACTCTGTCTGTCCGTCTGGGGTTCAAACACAAACCAAACAAACAAAAAGGATAAAATCCAGAGTGACTAAAGGTGTGGGAAAATGGACAACCTCGTGTGCCAGGGGTGGGTGAAGACTGGTGCCAGTTGTCTGTGGGGTGATTCAAACCACATATACATAGCACTAAAATGTTTGCATTGTGCATCGAACAGTTTATTCTAAAAGAAACACGCATATACACAGATTTAGATATAAATAGGCTCTTTGCATTATTTATGCGTGAAAAATTTGAAATTCCCTAGCTGTTCCTCCAAATTGAATATTGCGTCTGTGTTGTATAGTAAATACCAAAAAATTCTATATTCAACTGTGTATGTTGAATATAGAATGTATATTTACACATATATATTTAGTATATGACATACTATAAATCATGACGTATGACACGTGAAAAAATAATTAGCCAGAGAAGACAATTCATACTATAATCAAGACAAAAAGCAATCTGCAAATTAATTGCATGTGGAGTTAATATTTTGGTAATTAAAATGTAAGCATTCACACAGAAGAAGGGAATAAAGGCTGTAGTAGCCAGCTTAGGCTGCTATTGCAAGATACCATAGGCCCGTGGCTTAAACAGCAGGAATTTATTCTTCCAGGGAATTTACTCTCACAGAGGCTGGAAACTCTAAGATTAAGGTGTCAGCTGACTTGTTTCCTGCTGGGGACTTTATTCCCTTCTTGCTGTGTCTCATGTTCTCTCTCTCTCTCTCTCTCTGTCTCTGTCTCTCTCTCTGTATGGTGTGAGTGTGTATATGTATATGGTGTGAGTGTGTGTGTGTATGGTGTGAGTGTGTGTGTATGGTGTGAGTGTGTGTGTATGGTGTGAGTGTATGTGTATGTATGGTATGTGTGTATGTGTGTGTGTATGGTGTGTGTGTGTGGTGTATGTGAGTGTGTGTGTGTATGGTGTGAGTGTGTGTGTACGTATGGGGTGTGTGTATAATGTATGTGAGTGTGTGTGTGTTATATGTGAATGTGTGTGTGTATGGTGTGTGTGTGTGTATGGTGTTTGTGTGGTGTATGTGAGTGTGTGTGTGTATGTGTATGTGTATGTGTATGGTGTATGTGTATGTGTGTGTGTGTGTGTGTGTGTGTGTGTGTGGTGTGTGTGCTCTCAGCTCTTCCTCTTCTTTGTTTATACTATTTTGTTCAGGTTTTTGTTGTCATTATAGGTTTTTTTGTTTGTTTATTTTTTTCTGAGACAGAGTCTCAGGCTGGCTTCAAACTCACTAAGTAGTTGAAGATAACCTTGAACTTACAATCCTCCTGCCTCTCCACCTCCTGAGTATTGGAATTACAGGCATCAAGGGCAGATGCTGCTATTCGCTATTTGTGCTTACCCCAGCCCTGAGAACTCGAACTAATTTTCTGTAGCATCATCATGTGTAGAATGACCGAAGCAGGAGTCCAGCACCTCCACGTGCTGGTCACTTGAAGTACTACTTCAGGCAGGCCATTTGCCCTTCTGATTTCAACAGGCTCAGCGACTTTCAAGTGGAAACAAAAAGATACTCTGTACCTGCTTTCCAGGAACTTGAACACAGCATCTCTCTTGCTGGCTATGGTGTCCCTGGTGGCTCACAGAGTGTCTAGCAACAGGATAAATGTGAAGGAAAAGAATCATAGCGACTCAAAAGTTTAAACCATGTGGCCCAAGAGATGGGCCAAGTCACAGTGTGGGTGGTAGGCAACAGCTCTCATCCGGTCAGCCAGGGGACTGCTGGGGGAGACAAAGATGAGCAGCAGTATCTACAGATGCTTCTCAAGACAAAGAGGATGTACAGAGGACCACTCACCTCAGACCCTGTTGTATGCAGTAGGTGCTCAATATATTCTGGGTGACTCAATATATTCTGGAAAACATGAGCTAGTATGGATGAAAGTGGTTTTCAAATCATAAGGAAACTTCCAGAGACTGAGTAATGTCATTACCACCTTCTCTGCTCCCTGGATCTACAACTCAATGACACTCTCCCGCATCTTGTGGCACTGCAGAAGCAAGACACACAAAGTCTGGCCATGGAAACTTCCAGGTAACCAGGTTTGATGAGAATATAGCTTTGAGATGGCGGGAGAGTGCTCTGCATCTCCATTTGAATGAAGCCAGTAGCTAACAGCACAAGCCTGCCTTGACTGTGTGTAAAGAAGCAGTAACTGGGCTGGAGAGGTGGCTCAGAGGTTAAGAGCACTGCTTGCTCTTTCAAAGGTCCTGAGTTCAATTCCCAGCAACCACATGGTGGCTCACAACCATCTGTAATGAGATCTGGTGCCCTCTTTTGGCCTGCAGAGATACGTGCAGATAAAATACTGTATACATAATAAATAAATAAATCTTAAAAAAAAAAAAAAAGAAGCAGTAACTACCTTAGTTCCCTCATCTTGGGAGTTAGTTAGCATCTGGTGCTGTTTTGACTAACATGCAATAGCACAGATAATTCACACTGCAGATTCAAAAGGTCCCTAGGGGGTGTGTGTGGGACCAGGGTATAGGAGCATGGTACTGGAGCCCTGGGCACTATCCATAAGTGGAGAGTAGAACTCAAAAAGTCCCTCTGGAACTGAGAGCTTGTAAACCTGTAGCTCTGACCATGGTCCTAGCTGTCCAAATGACCCAAGTGAAGCCAGAAGAAAGATGTGCATGAAGAGAGTGACTACAGAGGGTGTCAGCTTGACTGGAAAAGGGGATGTAGACAAAAAGGCTTCAGCTGGAGACCACTTGAAACAATTCTTGAGTTGAACTGACAGATTATCCCAGTCCCAAGGTTTGATTGGAAGAATTCAACAATGGGCTGCTAAAATGATTCCAAATCAGACATTGTGGAGAATAGACAAGGACCAGAAAATGAAAGGTGAGTAAAGTACATCCCCAATAGTCACAGAGGATAAAGGGAATCCTTTCACATGCTTGCTTGGTGAATTGACTACAAATGCTTGTTTCAATTCCAAAGTCTTAAACACAATGTTTTCAGGAGAGGGCTTCTGCTCTTCATGAAGTAAATACTAAGATTCCCAGGACCAAGCCAGGTCAAGGTCATTAGAGTTCCATTTCCTTCAGTCCTAATAGTCTGGCACGTCAAGGGCGTTCAATGGACGCTAATAACCAAGCTTTATACAACATCTGGCAGAAGCACTCATAAATCCAGAGAGATTACATGGCCTGGGAAATGGTGCAATTAGTTAGATTTATAACCAGCTGACAGATTGTACCCAAAGGATGCTGATAAACAGGATATAGAATCTGCTCAACAGAGACCTTCAGGAATGAGACAGATAACGTCAATAAGTAGGAGTGGGTTATGTGCCTGACTACAGGACAGTTGGGAAGGAGGCCAGAGAGCCCATGTATTGACTACCACATGAGTCCCAGGTAGAATGGGCAGTCTGCAACCTACATAACTGTATACAGCTGTTCCAGCTGCTGGATTGCGGTTCTGGTGTTGACATAGCTTCCATTGTTCAGGAGAAGCTGAAAAAAAAATCCAGTGTTGGCCACTAATTCAAAGGTTAAAAAAAAAAAACCCATAAAGTATTATTTAGTGCAAACACAGCACATCTGAAGGCCTCATTTGGCAGCTGGGCCATCAATATGTGAACTCTGACCCCAGAAAGATTTTCAGTAGCACAGAGCTGTGTCATGTGTCCTCTTCTATTCAACATGTTTATCAATGACTTGGATTAAGCCCTAGAAAATACAAGGATCAAATTGATTATTGATCCAAAGCCAGAGGGACAGCCAGATGGCCACCTCTGGATTCCCAATCACTTCAAGAGATAGAGACTATGTCTGAATTGTGCAAGAAGAGCTCTTGGGTAAACAAATGTTAGATCATGTCCTCAGGCAGGGTGTGGGGGTGCTAGGGACTCATCCATACAAGAACACATGATTTAACAAGAGCACGTGGTGGAGTTTTCATTGCCCACAGATCATCAGTGAGCGGCATCAGTGTGATGTGGTTGCCAAGATGGGAGGGAATTTTCAGCTTCACCAGAGGGAACAGATCCTGTTCTGATTGGACCAGCAGCAACTGGAGCTTTGCCCTTGGTTCTGGGAAACATCTGAGATAGATGACAGAGAAATTGGAGCACAGTTGAAGGATTGCAGCAAGGAAGGCAAAGAGATTGAAAACTGTTCAAATGGAGAGTGAACAGCCAGAGACGTCAGGGCTTCTTCCCTTGGACGGCAGAAGTCTTGGCATGTAATTCCTGAGCTCTGACATTTGGGGAGCTTCGCGTGGATGTCTCAACTAACATTGAAGAAATAAACCACCAAAAGCCAAAGTTCAGTCAACCCTTCAAATTGTCCACAAGCATGCCTCGGATTTGGAGAAGAACTGTCCCCATTTCACCCCCAAAGACAGAAAGTTGGGAGCAGCAGGTGGATCATTTCAGCCAAGACTAGGGTGGGGGAGATCTGACTGTTAAATGGGTGGCCGTCAGAGACACAGTGGACACAGCTGATGGGATGTGGAAAAGGCTCAGGTGAGATTCAGCCATGATTGTTTTTCTAAAGCAACCATTAAAACTAAATAGCCATGTACAAACCTCTGACAGGTGGGGCTGGTAAGGGAACAGTGCATCGAAGAAAGTTATGGAGGAGGGGACAAGGCCAGCGAGGACTCTGGAGAAGTCAAAGTTACAACTGTAGTTTCAAAAGGGTAGGGTTTCTCCTTCAAGGACCTCAGGAGACATCTCACTTCCCTCTACCTCATGATGCTCAGTGGGCCACAGTTCCACAGGGGTGATTTTCTCATCAAGTGGTAAGAACTCTCTCCATTCTAAAACTTAAGAAACCCATTCTTTCCCCAGAGTAGACTAGATTCCATACACAAAGCATTGGAAGACAAAGCTGTTTTCCAATGGCTGAAGGAAAAGTCCATTTCAGTGCCACAGAGGGAAGAGGAGGATCCCTCGGTGCTAAGTGATTGCCTGCAGTCCTGGAGGTCTAAGGCTGCTCTAGGAAGCATTACAGACACCGATGAGCGCAAGGGACGAATGGCCTCTGGGTGAGTCACTGAAGTCCAGCTACAGACCAACTTCTTCACTGCTTCAGAGCCCTTCACACCAACTCTCAGGCTATAAAACAAGTGGCCTTTTCAATAAAAACTGACACTAAACGTGGTGTGATAGTCCATACCTGTAGTCCCTGTAGCACCCAGGAGACTGAAGGATTGTCTTGAGTCTAAGGCTGGCTTAGGTTTATACAATGAGTTGAAGGTCAGCCTGGTCTATAGAGTGAGACCTTTTCTTACTCTCTTACTCTCTCTCTCTCTCTCTCTCTCTCTCTCTCTCACACACACACTCACACACACACACACACACACACACACACACACACACAAAACAAAAAACCAGACAGAGAGAGATAGACAGAGAGACAGAGAGAAACACACAGAGAGAGACAGAGAAAGGTAGAAAGAGATAGAGAGAAATAATTTATTGTAGCAGGAATCTTAGAGTCTTATTAATAAAATCTAACCTGGGGCCAGTTATTGGGGTGAATGCTGGAAGATCAGAGAAGCAGAACAAGCCACAGCTACCTCAGCTGATCCTGTTTCCTCAGGCTGGAAGGCTCTGAGTCCTCATTCAGAATGAATCTCAGCTGAACTGCTGCTAGAAGCCTGAAAGCTTAACCAGCCAAATGCTTCTAGTTTCTGGTCTTCAAGCCTTATATATCTTTCTCTTTCTGCCATCACTCCCTGGGATTAAAGGCATGAGTCACCAAGCTGGCTGTATCCTTGAATGCACAGAGATCTGCCTGTCATGTGATCTGGATTAAAGGTGTATGCTACCACCGCCCAGCTTCTGCTATGGCTTGCTATTAGCTCTGACCCCCAGGCAACTTTATTTATTAACATACAAATAAAATCACATTTTAGTACAAATAAAATATCAACATAACTTATAGACCATAAACTTGAACATTGATTCTGCCCATCATAGACAGTCCTGGTTAGCAATGCAGTGCTGTATGCTCATAGCAGGCAGGGGTTACCTCCAGGCTAAGGACAAACTCTGTGGCCACACCTGTAAAGTGACCTTCAACCAGAGATTGAACGTCATCACAATTGTGCACATCAACATCACCATCATTTTCCTAGATGGGAAACCATTTTTATCCTTAGCGCTCATCTGGCTTATCATCGTGATAGTTAGCCAGTTATCCCTGAATTCTGATAGTCACATCCATGCACACATTGGATAGGGCCAATTTGAATAGGGATGACTCACGGGTGAATAAGATGTTATAGAAATGACAAGTGTGACCCTTCAGGCAAGGTCATCAAAACAATTCCTGTTTCATCTTGGTTTTCTGTCAGCTCACTCTGGGCAAGCCAGTCACCATGTTGTAAAGACGCTCAAGCAGTCCTCCCGGTAGAACCACATGGTGAGGAACTGAGGCATCCGTGAAAGCGGAACTGGAAGACTGAATCAAGTCCTTAGTCACATGCTGTCCCACCAGGCCTCAGGACTCCATCATATGTGGGGCCCTGATCCAAGACCACCAAACTAAGCTTCTTTGGAATTCATGGTCCACAGAAATCAGAAAAAAGAATATGGTTTATTGTTATTTCAGTTGCTCAACTTTGGGGTAATTTGCTACATAGCAAAAAACAACTTACGAATTCTCTGTAAATGCATGATGAACGGAGTGAATGGTGAGCAGAAAAAAGATGAATATATTGGATTATAACTGGCCAGTGGCTGTTATGGCTCAGCTCTATCAAGAGATAAAACTACCCATGTCTTGCACAAAACATGTCAGTTCCATCCCATGAATGAGGAAGAAGGCAGATAGATCACTATGTCTCTCACCCAACCCAAGAAACTTTTCCCTGCAAGCCCACCAGGAAAGATATTTTCCCAGCATCCAGATGCCTTAAATCCATTTCTTCAAACCCCAACCTTACATATATTCTTTACCCATTGGGAAATTCTTCCCCGATTTCTCTACCTGGTGCTTTTTGCTCATATTTTTACAAAACATGGCTACAAAAAAAATTCTTCCATAAACAAAGGAATCCTTCTAAATACTCAAGGGTCCACAGTTTAAGAAACTCTGAACCATGGGCTGTCCACATAGAATACTGTGTAATCATTTGATGGGATGTGGCATGGCTCAGAGTCTAGTTTAAGTGTTAGAGTGCTTGTTAGCATGAACAAGGCCCCAGGTTCCAAGTCTAGCACTGCTGGGGGGAGGAGAGGAAGGGGAAGTCAGAGCAAGAAATACTGCTGAAAGCAATTCACAGCACAGCAAGTAAAGATGTTCCTAATAATGCACTTGCTGACTAAACAAGAAGGCGGTTCTGATGGGCACAGCAGATGACTTAGTGGAAGATGTTTGCTTGCGAATGAGGACCAGAGTACAGATCCCCAGTACTCACTGAGAGGCAAGGTAGGTGTGCTGGATGCCTGTAATCCCATCATTTGGGTAGGTGGAGACACAGGATCCATGGACCACACTGGCTAGCAAGACTAGAGATCCAGGGAGCTCGCCAGAGACTTTGCCTCAGGAAATGAAGTTGAGCATGATTAAGGGAGACGCTCCATGTTAGCCTCTGGCATCCTCCCTCACCCCCTCACCTGCACACATAGACACCATATGTGCAAACATGCATACATACACACACAGCACACACAATGCAATACATAAGTAAATATATAAGAAAGCATCTAAGAGAGCAAACTCATATGCATATTACATAGTATTTGTTATTGTTTATATTATTAAGTATGTTGTCATTGTGGGTATAAATAATTGAATGATAAGATCCACCCTCATGCACAGTCAGATATATTGAAAGGGAACAGTTGGTCCTCCAATTATGTGGGTTTTGCATGTGTATATTCAGTTAACTGGGGAAAATATTTGGGAAAAAAATTATGTCTGCATGGGATATAGAAGGACCCTTTTTATTTTTGTTGTTCCCCAAACAATATAATATAGCAATTATTTACAGAACATTCACATTGTATCGGGGATTATGAGTGATGTGGACATGATTTAAAGTGCACACCAGGAAGGGTACAGGTTATAGACACTAATATTACGCCATGTATATGAGACTTGAGCTTCCCAGATTTGGGAGCCCATCAGGACAAGGCATTGTAGAACCAAACCCACGTGCTCAGCAAGGGACACCTGTATCCAGAAAATGGTAAGGATTTTCTTCCTGAGATAAGATAATATGGCTAAGGTTTTCTTTTTTTTGTTTGTTTGTTTGTTTGTTTGTTTTGTTTTGTTTTTTTTTTTTTTTTTTTTTGGTTTTTCGAGACAGGATTTCTCTGTGTAGTTTTGGCGCCTGTTCTGGAACTCACTTTAGCCCAGGCTGGCCTCGAACTCACAGAGATTCGCCTGGCTCTGCCTCCCGAGTGCTGGGATTAAAGGTGTGTGCCACCACTGTCCAGCATGGCTAAGTTTTTAAAAGTGGGGTTTTTGGTTTTCTTCCTTTTTTGCATTCTGCAATACCCAAGTTTGCCCACTGCTGTGTACATTTTGCTTATAATCAGAATAACCCGAGATTATTTTTCCCAAGAGAGAAGTATATGGCTGACTGCCCCAGCCCCAGGAGGGATCCTGCTCAGGAAGAACAAAGGACCAGTCATGCCCCTGACCCTTGCAATCCCCCACAATCATAGAGTAAGGCCTGACAGGGAGTAGGGGCCTGACTAGGCTCCCACCGGCATGTAGCCCAAGGGCCACCATCTGGAATGGAAGGTCAGAGCCTTTTCCTTGCAGCACAGCAGGAGTGGGATGGACCAGAGGTTGGGAGAGAAGGAAGAAAGCGCAGGGACAGAAAACTAGGTCATCAGGAAGTTGGGGAAACAAACATGGGGTTCCTGTGGAGGAGAGGGTCCCTTTGATCCCAGGATGGGAGTAGGAGAGACCAACTCTGGGAACAGTGACCCGGTCTTTGTGACATCCTATGTCCCCAGCAGGCTGACAAAGGGTGATCCTTAGAAACACACAGCAAGGAAGGGAAGAAGGTCGCTAGCCTCCCAGTCTCTCACTCCTCACCCAGACACATCACAGCTCAGTCACTGACCCTGGCTGCCTACTCCACTTTCTATGGCTGGCCACACCAGACCCTGAATGATGCCCCTACCTGTCACCAGCCATGGGATTATCCTTTCTTCAGCTCTGCTATGTGACTGGCTCTCTTTTAAGGGTTTGTTCATATCTCTGTCATCCAGAGCAGAATAGTCTGTGTTAGACTTTGTTTTTTAAATAAGTTTAAAATTAAGTTGTAGTAAAGTATACATAGCATGAAGTTTACTATTTTATCCATGTGCAAGTATGCAATGACTAACTGTATTCACTCTGTTGGGCAAGCTAACCACCATTCCTCATCTTCTTTTCTCCTCCCATACTGAAATGCTGTTCCCATCAAACACTCACTTCCCAATTTCTACTCTCTCTAGATTGTGAAAGCTGCCACTGTTTTCTTTTTTCCCATTCCTCCATGAATTTGGCTACTCCAGAGACCTTACCTAAGTAGAGTCCTACAGCATGTGTCCTTTGAGGCTGACTTGTTTCATTTAGAATAATATCCTCAGGGATCACCTGTATTGGAGCATGTGTGAGAATTTCCTTACTTTTCAAAGGCTGAACAATATTCCACTTTTAGTACAGACTACATCTCATCTATGCCTTCATCTCTTATGGACATCTGAGTTTTTTTTTCACCTTTGGGTTATAGCATTATTTATAATGCTGCTGTGGAAGTGGGTGTATGTGTGACATTTTGATTTTAGCAAATTGTATTAGTTACTTTTTCATTTGTTGTTATAAAGTCCCTGAGAAAGGCAAATTAAGGAAGAGTGGATAGAAGGAAGGATGGAAGGAAAGAAGGAAGGAAGGATAGATGGAAGGGTTTATTTTTACTCATAGTTTGAGGGTACAGCCCATCATTGTGGGGTTTTGGTTTCAGAACTCCATACCTTTCTACATTGTGGGAATCCCCGGTCTCTTGTCTAGGAAGATCTGAGAAAAGGTCATCTCTGATCATGCTTCCTGTCTTAGGTAGTGCTCTATTGCTGCGAAGAGACACCATGACCATGGCAACTCTTATAAAGGAAAACATTTCTCTGCAGCTGCCTTACAGTACAAAGGTTTAGTCCATTAGCATCATGGCAGGAATCATGGCAGCACACAGGCACACATAGTGCTGGAGAAGTAGCTGAGAGTTCTGTATCTAGAAGAGAGAGTGGCACTGGACCTGGCTTGAGCATTTAAGCCCACCTCCAGTGACATATCTCCTCCAGCAAGGCCACACCTCCAATAATGCCACTCCCTATGAATCTATGGGGGCCACTTTCATTCAAACTACCACAGATCCTGAATCAGTCTAAAGCAAAATCAGTGGCCATAGTTTTTGTCTTAATGAATATTTACTGAAGTAGGCAGAAAAAAAAATAGCAGCCAAAGAAGTCCACATTTGAATCCATAGATCCCACAAACATATTACCTAACACAGGAAAAAGATTGTAGGAATGACTAAATTAGGGTTTTGAAACGAGATTATCCTAGATGACCTGCATGGCCCAGGATAATCACACAGGTCCCTAAGGAAGGAGGGAGGAGGTGAGGAGATGGTTAAATCAGAAAGTGCTTGCCATGCAAGCGTGAGGACTGGAGTTTGACTCCCAGAACCCACATAAAAAAAGCCAGGTGTGGTGGTGTACACTTGTAATCCCAGTGTGAGGTGGGCAGAGACAGGTAGATCCTCGTGCTTGCTGGCCAGTCAAATCTAGTGTAATAGATTAATCCAGGCCAAATGAGACTCCTTGTCTCAAAAAGTGACGTCAATGGCATTTGAAGAATGACATCAAGGTCAACCTACTGTCTCCAAACACACATTACACACATATGCACACATACTTCTCATTTATTTACACAGAGAGAGAAGAAGGTAGGAGAGCTGGAATTAGAGGAGCTGATGTGACATCAGGTGAGGCACAGCAGGGCTAATGAACACTGGGTGGATGAACTTTGGGTACTAGAAAGTGTAAGGACACAGATGAAGCAAGTCCATTCCAACAGATTGTGTAGACTCCTGCTCCCTGCCAACCATTCTCCCGACACCTGCTTCCAAAACTCACTGCAGGAGGGGCCCTGAGTCCAGCAGGGTTTAGATGCCAGAGACATTTTTTGTTGCTGTGTCTGAGAACTCTGCACCCAGACACATGCTTCAGTGAGAGGAAGTAGACAGAATGAGGTGAGCTGCATCTCAGACTCCCTGGATTTCAAGGTCCCTGCCATGGTCAAGTGCAACAGAGTTGGGGACTGGTAGCCCTGGAGTCCACTTGCTTGGGCACAAGCAGCCAAGAGTTTACTACATGTCACCACTCTCACTTCCTCATTCCCTTTGACCCCTCAACTAGTGGTGACAAGCAAGGAAGATCTTAGAGAAAAGCCTCCATGCCTGCTACTCCAGTGACCTCCAGTAGAAGATCCTCAATCTTGAAAACACTATTGACTTCTTTTTTCTTTTCTTCATGTGTGTGTGGTAGTGGTGGTAGGGAGATCAATGTCAGGTGTCTACTTCAAATACTTCTCTACCTCACATTTTGAGACAAGGTTTCTCACTGAACCTATAGCTCACTGATTAAGTTAGTCTGGCTGACCAAAGAACCCTAAGAATCTGCCAGTCTCCTCCTTCCTAGCGATCACCTGTCTTCTAAATGGCCTACTGAGACCTCCAGTGCCTACTACCATGCTTGGCAGCATGATATCCACAGTCCTACCTACTGCGAGTGAACAAGAAGGGCTGTCATCATAGGAGTAGGTCTCTCCTACTCCCAAGCTAGGCTTCAGCTACTAGGCCCTCAGGCCTACCTGGCTGTTTGGTGCTAAGAGAAGTCTGCCCCCAGAGAGTTCAGGAGGTCATTTTGACATCCGGGCATCTCCATGTGCTGGGCAGAGCTGTGAGCAGAGCAGGTTGCTGCTTGCAATGAAGTCTTCCTGGTATGGCTATCATACATAGAAAACCATTATTTTTTATTTTTATGTAATCTTGGCTTTCTTCAACATATCTGTTTCCCATTTGACCCACAGGGGCAGAAGCACAGCTTTTAAATACAGAGTTACAACTATTTTTAAGCAAAGTCCAGAATGACATAGAGAGGGAGAAAAAAAGCCTACCTCTGTCTCTTTTACTCTACAGAAGTTGGACTGACAAATCATCAAATTGAGAATAATTATCTCAGACGATCTATTTCCTTCTGAGGCTTCCCCAACATAAGGAACCACAGCGGGGTGGAAGGCATCAAGCAGGTAAGGAAGGAAGAGAAGGAGCTTTGAAATTATATGATGAAGGTCTAAAGTTTCTGCTCAGGTACTCACAGCTGTGTGACTCTGGGACAAGGAAGGCTACTAGGGAGACACCAGCTCTCCTCTGTCAAAAGGGGGTAACGCTACAGTGTCTCAGTCATGTTAGCATTCAAGGATCTAATAACTGTCCTTATAGCACAGTACCAGGCACAGTGTAGAGCCCAGGGCTGTACAATGCTTTGGCATTGTGACATACTGGGTTGGGTAATATCCACAGTTATCCTTACACATACAAGCTAATGGACAGCAGGCTGGGCACACCTGGCAGGCAAGTCGACATAGACAGCTCTGTGTGGGGATCAAGCAGTGGGACTCCAGACTGAGCTCAAGTGAACTGGCTGCTTTGTTCATAAGATGTAAGAGCAAAGGGCTAGACTCTGAACTTTTGTCCCACTGACCTGTCAGTCCCTGGTATAGATCCTACTTTCTTATCCTGAAGACTTGATGCTCATAGTTGGCACAAGTTGAGATTAAGTTCAGCTGTACAGAGAAAAGACCTAAAACAAGAATGCAATAGAAACAAAACAGTGTTAAATTGGATATTGCTCACGTCCTTCCCTCCCTATATCCCCTTGGTTTAGGTTTCATGCTTACATCCAACTCTAGTCTGAAAATATGAAATGAAAATTTCCAGAAACAAACATAACCCTAAATTGTACATTATTCCATAAATTCTAAATTGTACACTCTTCTGAACAGCATGATGAAATATCAGGCTGACCCACCCTTTTAACCCCCGGAATGTGAACTATCCCTCTGTTTGATATTCACACTGTATATTCTACCCTCCTGCTAACCACTGAATCATTATGGCTATCACATCCACTGTCATGGTATCACAGCACTTGTATCACAACCCCTACACCATTCCCTGTGGCTCATATCATAAACTTCTCACATATCACGCCATCTCACCTGAGCATAAGAAGCATTCTAAGCATAAGTTCTGAGAGAGACTACATTCACATAACTTTTATTGCACTGTATTTTTATAATTATTCTATTTTATCATTAGTTATTATTAATATCTTATTTTGCCCAATTTATAAATTAAACCTTATTGTGGGCATGTGTTATAGGACAAAACAATATAGAATATACAGGATTCAGTATTATCCATGATTTCAGAAGGGCTCTTGAAATGTATGGTGAGTGGTTTACAATGGTTAGTTTTAATTGTCATCTTGATACAATCTACAATTACTTGGGAAGGGAGTCTCAGTGAAGGATTATCTAGGGATAATATCTGTGAGGGATTGTCTTGATTGTTGAGAAGGGAAGTTGTGGGTGGCACCATTCCCTAGGCAAGGGGTCCTAGGTTGTATAGGAGTGGGAAAAGTAGGCTGAGCAAGGCATGTGCATATTAGTTAACAGCTCTATATTCTTACACACATTAACATTATATGTATTTATTATGTGTGTGTGCTCATTTCACAGTGCAACATATGGAGCTCAGAAGACAACCTACCAGAGTCAGTTCTTGGCTGTGGTTCTAATGTGACTGGCTGCTTCAAGTTCCCACCACTTTGACTTCTCTGTAATGATGGACTGTGACCTGGTGTCTACCCCAACCCCAAACAAACAAACAGCAACAACAAAAAGATTTATAAAGAAACATCCAGAAAGTTGCCCACAGCACTTCTATCTGCATTCTACTGATGGGAATTTTGTCATATGGTCTCACTCAATTGCTAAAGAGGTTGAGAAATAGCATTTTCATCTTAAACAGTCACGTATTCACTAAAATCTGTTAAGGATTGGAAGTACAACTTGGTGATAAATCGCTTGCTTAGTAAGGGCAAGGCTCTGGATTCAGTCCCCATCAATGGAAAACAAACAACAACAATAATGAAATTTGCCAAAAATTTTATGGAAACAAAAATCTGTTGGAAGTTCATTGGCCATCTGAAATAGTGTCCTCTGATAGAGTGTCTACTTCCTTGCTCTCCTAGTAACCTGTTCACACCTAAATAAAGGATTGCCTCCATAAGAAAAGATTGCATTCTTCCCTAAAGCCTGTTTGTTTCCTAGAGAAGATTTCTCTCTGGGTGGAATTGCACATCTTGGTGTGATTACCTGACCCTCTATCCTAAAGAATACCCTAGGTATTGTGGCTCATGTCTGCTTAGAACTTAGAACTTGGGTATCCCAGGCAGGAGGATTGGTATGAGTCTGAGTCAAGCCTGAGCATCATAGTGAGACTGGCTAGAAAAATGAGGAGGAGGAGGGAGTAATAAATGTGAATAAATACAACAAGGACAAGGATACTGTTTGACTTAATAAATTACTGTGTTCTCATTGCTGTGTATAACTTAAAACATAGTCAACACACAGCTCAGTGACATGATGATTTTAAAGCAATCTGCTAGCTCTTTCTATAGACCTATGACACCCCTCCCCTCCCCCACTCCACAAACACATTTAATAGGAATCAATACTGCTACAACATACATGAATATGAAAATAATTATGCTGAGCAAAAGAATTCAAGAAGAAAGATTACTATCTGATTTTTGTGAATCTAGAATTCTAGGAATTACAAATGAAATTGAAGTGGCCAGAAGGTAGATTTGTGATTGCATGGGAACCATGAGAGGTGGATGAGAGGAAGGAAAGAAGGAACATGAAGGCACTTAAGAAAATCTGGGGTGGAGATGGGGGTGGGGGTGATAGACGTGTTTACTGCTACGGTGGTAGTGTTGAGGGTTACCAAACTACATTTAAACATGTACAATTTATTTTATGCATTTTACTTACACA